>NC_053023.1:130646619-130856743 GCF_003073215.2 Triticum urartu | reverse complement strand
TAATCAAGGCGAAATATCAAGGGGTTCCCATTATAACCCAACCGCGTAAGGAACGCAAAATCCGGGAACATAGCACCGATATGACGGAAACTAGGGCGGCAAGGGTGGAACAAAACACTAGGCGAGAGGCCGAGGCTTCCACCCTTTACCAAGTATATAGATGCATTAAGATAACATAGCAACATAATGATATCCCAACAAGTAAATAAAAGATGTTCCAACAAGGAACGGCCTCCAATCTTCAGCTGCAACTAGCAACGCTATAAGAGGGGCTGAGCAAAGCGGTAACATAGCCAATCAACGGTTTGCTAGGACATGGTGGGTTAGAGTTGTGACATGGCAATTGGGAGGCTGACAAGCAAAAGGTAGGCATCGTAGCATTGGCATAGCAAGAGCGAGCAAACTAGCATAGCAAAGATAGTAGTGATTTCGAGGGTATGATCATCTTGCCTGCACAGTTGTCAGAGTTGACTGGATCCTCAAAAGAAAACTCAACGGGCTCCTCATTAGCGAACTCGTCTCCCGGCTCTACCCAACAAGACAAACAAGCAACAAGGATACAATCAACCATGTGCAAACTCAAACAATAAGATGCAATGATGGTATGCTATGCGGGATGCGATGCGGGATGCAAAATACGAGATATGGCAGGAAATGCATGAACCTGGCCTCAACTTGGAATTATAAGGGTTCCACTGGAAAGATTATATGAAATCGCTTGAAAACGATATAAAGAACGCCGGAATCGGAGTTACGGTTTGGAAATGGCAAGCGTTTTAAGATATGACACCGGTCTGCGATTTACAGCAAGTAGGCATCTAAATGCAATGAGATGAACATGCTACAGCCACCTAACATGACAACAAAATACATGGCAGGTATGCACACAAGATGCTTAACAAAAGACTAGCACTGATCCACGGCCAATTCATCCATTATGAGGTTCAAACAAGCATGGCAAAAACGCAAATGCAAAACAGATTCCAGACTTAGTGAAATTAACACTTGTCTGAATTTTCAGATCACGAAGCCCTCTTCGGAGCAGCAAAACAACAAGATACATGACCTGATTAAGACAAATAAGAACATGGCATGGAGCTACTCAACAAGCTCAACAAAAGACCCAAAGTGACCTGAGGCCAAAAGGGTTCACAAAATATACTAACGGGCACACGAACATAGCTAAAACACAATCAGTTTTCAGACTTAGTGAATACTGAGACATGCTGAAATATAACTCACGAAGGCATGTAAACGAGCTCGATGCACTCACCACGGTGCAAGTCATGGCAAAGCAAGCATACATCCATTAAGAAGGCACAAAATTCTAGCTAGACATGGCAAGAGCAATGGCATAGCATGCACGGATTAACTACAACAACATCGGCAAAATCGCAAACGAGTTGACGATCTGCCCAGATTCACCACGAAGCAAAAGTAGAGCTCGATTTACTCAAGCTAGGATGCTCCATAATTGCAAACAAAGACATGGATGGATTTATCATAACAAGATTAACAAAACTCCCTTACTGATCATCCTCAAAAGAGGCACGGATCACTAGGAAACAAGCTGAACATATGGCATCATGAAGTAAATAATTCCAGACTTAGTGAAAACTACTAAGTCCCCGAAAACAGATTTACCGGGTGCCTCACTTTGCGAGCTTGCACAAGTCACCACACACATCCTAAAAATGCATGCGTTGCACCTCTGGAAAGAAGACAAAATCCTTAACAAAACATATGAAGGACTCACAGGCATAGCATGCACACAATAATCATGGCAAAAATGACAAAAGTCCAAGATGAACTAGCAGATCTGACAATTAACTCACGAAGCCCTCTTCTAACAGCATTTCGGGCATCAAGATGAACTCAAATGAAAATTATGCAATGGAATGAAATGATGTACTCGTCGAGGCGAACATTTTGATATACTATATGCCCAAATCGGAGCTACGGATGCAAAGTTACGGGACATCAAACAGGAGCATATGAAGTGAAATTCCTGGGACTTTGCAAAAAAACGACCTCTGGATCCAGATCTAGGGTTTCGGGGCACGCGGCCCGAGGCGGCGGCGGCACTGTTCACCGGCGGTCGCCGGAGTTGGGGACGAGGCCAGGGCGGCCGGTGGTGGCGGGCGGCGGCCGCGGCGAGGACGGCGGCGAGAGGCGGCGACCGGTGCGGCGGCGGCGAGACCCGGCCGCGGCGGGGCGCGGCTGCCGGCGGGAGCGGCGCGGCAGCAGGGCGGCGAGGTCCGGCCGGCTCCGGGCGGCGGCGCCGGTCACCGGGCGCGAGGACGAGGGGCGGCGGAGGCGCGGATTCCGGGCGGCGGTGGCTCGGGCTCGCGGGGCCTCCCGCGGGCTCGGGCGGGCCGCCGGCGGCGGCGGTGGCGCTTGCCACTTGGCGGCTGCGGAGAGGCTGGCGGCGGCGGCGGACGTGTCCGGCCGGTGCGCGGAGGATTTTTCTAGGGTTTCATGGGGGAGGAGAGATCCGAAATGGAGGGGGTCTATTTATAGGCATAAGTGGAGCTAGGAGAGTCCAAATGAGGTGCAGTTTTCGGCCACGCGATCGTGATCGAACGCTCTAGGACATGGTGCAGAGTTTGGTGGGTTTTGGGCAAAATTGGAGGGGTGTTGGGCTGCAACACACACGAGGCCTTTTCGGTCCCTTGGTTAACCGTTGGAGTATCAAACGAAGTCCAAATGGCACGAAACTTGACCGGCGGTCTACCGGTAGTAAACCAAGGCCGCTTGGCAAGTCCTGGTCCAATCCGGAAATGTTTAAACCCCACACACGAAAGAAAGCTAGAATTGACCACCGGAGGAGAACGAAGCGCCGGAATGCAAAACGGACAACGGAGAAAATGCTCGAATGCATGAGACGAACACGTATGCAAATGCAATGCACATGATGACATGATATGAGATGCATGACAAAGACAATACACGGAGACAAAGACCCAAACCCGAGAAATAAATATAAATTAACGCCGGAAACGGCAAGAGTTGGAGTACAAATTAGGAAAGTTATATCTGGGGCGTTACACGGGGGCTGCGCCTGGGTCATGCCCAGACGCACGCCGCCCAGCCGCCACCCCCCCCAGGGCCTGGTTCGTTGCGCGTCTCTCCCCGAGCGGAGCCAAGGTACGAAGGCCATTTGAGCGTCAAGGGGGACTCCTGAGCATCGCGACTCAGGAGCCTAATTGGTCACGTAGCCCCTCACTCCTTGGCCCCGTCCTGGTTTCCGGTCGGGACTAATGCTGGGTGAGGTATGCGCACGGCCGGGCTCTACAGACGTAGAACGGTAGATCCACCCACTTCACACCTCCCTACTTGCTGTTCGTGCGCCAAGGGGGACTCCTGAGCATCGCAACTCAGGAGCCTAACTTTTCACATAGCCCCTCACTACTTGGCCCCGTCCTGGTTTCCGGTCGGGACTAACGCTGGGTGAGGTACGCGCGGGGCCGGGCTCTACCGACGTAGAACATAAGCAAGTAGGAAGGAAAAGCGCAAATTTCAAGGAATTCAAAAGCAAATATTACAGTCCACACTGTTATCTCAATGCCAAACGCAAGTTTAAATGCCTCCCCGAGGCATGATACATGTGCAGGAATTAAAGGCAGGACAGGAGCCGCGACGGAGTCACTTGTCGGCGGAGGAGCAGCGCGGAATGGGTTCGCCTTACGGAGCAGTGGGGTCCGCAGCGCCTTGCTTCAGCTTGGTGCTAAAGGCCCGGAACTTCCCCAGCAGAGCCTCCGCGCGACCCTTCACGGCCTCGGCAGCGGCAGCAACACGCTCGCCGCTTACTGGCTCCAGCAGGCTGTCGAGGTCGACGCCGGGATCGCGAAGGTAGATGTGGGTGAGGACCCGCGTCAGTGCTGCAGAAGACAGGACACGCGCCTCGGCCTCAGCCGTGGGGCCAAGGCCAAGGGCGACACCTTCAAGAGCACGAACCAGGAAGGGAAGCAGCTTGGGGGGGTCGTCCTCAGCACCAGCCAGCGGGCTCTCCAGGCCGCTGTCGTAAAGCGTCCTTAGCGAGGAGCGAGCCTTCGCCTCCATCTCCGTGAAGGCCACGCGGTCCTCAGCAAGAACCAGGGCCTTGTCGTCCAGCTCGGCCTTCCTCGCCCCCAACTCCTGCTCCAGCGCGCCTAGGCGGTCGCGCCGCTTCCTGAGCTTGGCCTCCCTCTCCTTGACGGCCGCCTCGCGAGCCTTCACGCCTTCCTCCTGCTCTTGGCGAAGGCGGGCCTCTTTCGCGAGCTGGTCCCGCAGGCCTTGCAGCTCATCCTCTAGCGCCTTGCAGCGACCACGGGCGTCGACCGCCTCCCCCAAGGATGCGTCACGAGTAGCCTTCGCCTCAAGAACGACCTATTTCTCCTCATCGCAAGCCGTCGAGGCCTGGACCAGCGTCGCCCGAATCAAAGCGTCGGAGCGAACCCATCCTAAAGCCAGCTCCAAGCGCCCGGCCACCAAGCGAGGGTCGGCACCAAGAAGATCCTGCCACAGTCGGTCCAGCTCAACAGCAGCATGGTCCAGAACGGCAGAAGGAGTCAGAGAGACAATAGCCGGTGGAGTAGGAGGAGAAGGCGGCCACAGCGTCCTGAGGCGGAGTCTGCTGCACCCCAACGGCTGAAGTGGCGGCGGCAGGCAAGGACACCTCGGGAGTCACATGGGACGTGGGGGTTGAGCTCGCCCCAGCCGGCTCATCCTGGCCTCGCGAGGACGACCGGGCAGGAGAAGCCCGTGCGTCGCGGTCACCCTCCGTCACGGGCAGAGGCGCTGCCATGGGTGGAACCTCAGGAGCTCCCTTCGGCTTCTTTGCTGTGGGCGCCAGCCTATCCAAGAGATGCAGACGTCAAGCCTCAGAAGCAGGACAAGAAATAAAGACAAGGATCAAACGCTTACGGGTCGTCGCCAGTGAGCTCGAGCGGCCTCCGGCCAAATTTGAAGCCTGAAAGCCGGCTGGAAGGGTCAACCTCGGGAAGCTTGGAAGCGGAAGGTGCGCCTGTGGTCCACCTCGGGGCCGTGGTAGACCTGCGGGAGATCAGCCTGGTCCTGTCCTTCTTCGGGATCGGGGGCAAGCTCGCGCCGTCCTGCTTGCCGTCATCCTCTTCGTCATCCTCGTTGTCATCGCTCGGAGAGAGGCGGAGAACGCGGGACCTACGCCGGGAGAGGGGAGCCCTCGACTCTCCGTCAGTCGCCTCGGAGTCAGACCCTCTTTCCCGCTCCCCTCCTTCCTCCTCTTCGCTGGAATCGTCGGAGGGCACGTCCACCGGTTCCTCGGGCGTTTCCATGGGCACGGGCCCATCCCTATTGAAGACGGGCATGGACTCCACTACCTGCTCCCAGTCGTCGTGGAGGAACAACGGCATAGGAGCGCCCTCCAACCTTTCCACATCGCCCCCGGCCAGAGATTGGAGGACCGCAGCCAGATCTCCATCGGCCCAGGCCGCGGGGCTCGGACGGGGCCTCCACATCGGAAGTGAGTACCGCCGAAGCTGAGCCAGCTGGTGCTCCAGGAATTCCCTCAGCAGCGACGCGCCAGTCAGCTTCGCCGCCGCCATGTTGGCCGGCCTCAGATCCGCGTCCATCTTCTCCAGCACCAGCTTCACGCGGGGGTCCGCGAGCTCAGCTCGACCCCAATCGCTGGATCTCGTGGGCTGCTCCGTGGGCAAGATCAGCCGAGGGTGGATGCGCCCAGCATCCACCAAGACCCACTTGCTCCTGAAGCCCTCAATCCTTTTCCCGGGGTTCGAGATGGCAATGGCGCCACCGTACGCGATGAAGCTCGCGCACGCGGAAGTAGGACCGCGAGAGGTCCGGAGGTAGAAGTAGTGGCGCAGTAAGGCCACTGAGGGTTGCACCCCTACGTGAGCCTCGCAGTAATAGGCAAAGATTTCCAGGAGAAGGACGGAGTTGGGGTGGAGATGCAGAGCATGTAGCTTGTAATGGCGGAGGACAGAGAAGAAGAACTCAGAGAAGGGAGGCACCAGGCCGGCGGCAATGGCACTTACGAAGAACGGATAGAAGGTGCTCCATTGGCCTTCCGGGGTGGCGGAGCCGGCCTTGAGCGCCTTCGCCCCGTTGATGCCCTGCGTTGCCGCCATCCGGCGCAACCGGGCAAGGCTCGCCTCCGACACGTTTGGCGAGTCCAGGGCAGATGAGTACCAAGCTCCGGCCGGGGACTGACGAGGCACCATGGCTTCCTAGGTCACGCGGTCGGAGTAGATCTGGAGATTTTGGAGGAAGGAAGGAGAGGCGTAAGAAAGGGGATCTGAGCAGCAACCGGAGAAAGCAAAAAAGCGAAGCCTGGGCAGATGCCGCTCCCTTATCAACTCGCGCGGTTGCTGAGGCGCCCACGTCTAGTCAACCGCCACGCGGCGCCCAAGGCCGTAGGCTGTTAGGGCCCACGGCGCTTCGCTCTTGCCCTTCCGCCTCCCTGCACGGCCAAGTCCGGGCGCGCCTTGGGCCCGGGGGCTACTGTCGGCGTTCTGGGAACGGGGGTCCCCAGACTTGCCTGCCTGCGGCCTGCGGCGTGGCTCAAGGGGGGGCCCAGCACGGCCCATCTTCATCAACATAGACCCAAGACCCTTGCGAGGGGCCAAGCCTCGCGGGGCGGACGACACGGAGCTTCCTCAGGCACGGCCTCATCAGGCTGGCTCGCGAGGAGGCGGAGAGATCAAGGCGGGGTACCTCATGAGGTGCCCGTGACGCAAGCCATGATGACCAAGGGCGCCAGGCGGGTGCCAGCCCGCGCAGTGTCCTCCTTTCCTCTTTGGTGCAAAGGGGGAAAGCGCAGCCGTGGAGTACCGAGGCATCAGGCAAAGGTTGCCATTTCGGTGCAACGAGACCAGGACCAGGAAGACTGCAAGACAGAGGTCATCGTGGAGCCCAAGACGGCGTCACCACCAGAGCTTTGTGCAGGCGAAGACTACTTTTGTCAGGGTAGCGAGTACAAGCTGTCCCCCTTCAAATTAGCCCGCCATTGTTGGCTCCCTTCCCGCTCGATATTTGGGAAGAGAACCAGGGCCTCTATAAATAGGACCAGCCACCCACAGAAGAGAGGGGTTCGGAGGGGTTAAGAGGAGAGGTTCGATAGGAGGTTGAATCGGAGAAAGACAATCGGAGAGAGAGAGAAGGGTGGCTGAACTCCTCCCAGCAGTTCATCGCCCCAGCCAAGAACAGACCCTCACGAGGCTGTTCTTCCTTGTATCATTCATCATCATCAGCCCAAGAGGCAATCCACCACGCCACAAACTGGAGTAGGGTATTACACCACAACAGTGGCCCGAACCAGTATAAACCCTGTGTCCCTTGTGTTGTTCTTTCCATAGCTTAGATCTTAGCGAGGCGGAGGGGTGCAGGTAGGTAGGAAGCGAAATCTCCGCGCGCACCCCAGTGTTCGAACCTCAAGGGTCTGTCGGAACCCGAAATCCGACAACGGGAGCCGGAACGGGAGCGGGGACAGGCGCGGCGTCTTCCCGCAAGGCCAGTTTAAGCTCGTCCCAAAGCGCCTTATGTTCTTGAGACTCCGGTTGGGTGTCTTCCTTAGGAAACTGGAATACTAAGGGCAGACCATCGTAATGCGGCATGGCGTACGTTTAGGTCAGGCTAGTTGGAGGTAGACGACAGGAGAATCAGAGAGGAAGAGAGAGGATTTTAGCGATACCAGGTAGTGCAGGGTTGATTTTAAACTGCGCTGCCAACGACATTAAAAGTGGGAGCAGTTGGGATGACGGTGGGCGGCGGAGCCTGGTCAAAGGGCTCGCCTCCCGGTGAGCCTGCACAGCGGTCTGCTCACACGCCTCCCTGACAGCCGGCGCAATGGTCTGCTCGCACGCCTCCCGTCGACTCACACGCTTGCTCGGACGACACCTGCCAATGAGAAGCGGGGACTCGTGGCGGCACATAAACGCCCACGGTTTCAATAGTGAAAGCGTTCGCCTTAACGTGATAGGTCTTTGTTCCAAAATACCTTGGCTCTTCATTTGTGCAACTTGTCATAAGCAGCTTGTCTCAAATTGAAGAAAAAACTTACGAAGTAATATTTGTGCCATATCACGTGACCATGCTTAGTTTCAAGAATTTATGCTCACTTTTGGATTTTTTGAAATTTAAGATCCAGGATTCGAAACAATATCATAACCTGCATCATGCAATAAATTTTCAAGCCGTACGTCTGTCATGCTGTATTTCTTAAGAAAGGATTTGGCCAAACATTTTGCTTAGTTAGACTTCAACAAGTTATATATGCAGAGTAAAAGGATAATTCCTCCATACCAGTGCATTGCCTGATATATTAACTCAAGTACTAGGCACGAACAAACGGGCTCAATTATGTGCTCATCCTGGTGTAGTAGTAGTAGTACTAGGCAATGGAGTTGACGGGTGACCTTGACGAGCGCCGACCGAGGGAAATGAACCGTGCTCGGCACGGTAGCTAACATTGTCTAGTTACTAAAGCATCCCTCCGTTGTTCATCGGTAGTCATTATGGACCGGGGACATGAGGGGAATTTCCTAGGGCTGGAATTCTCGTCGCCAGATATTTTGACTTGAAATGCTGAGGCTTGACTGGTTGGGGTTCCCTAATGTGCGTACCACGCACGCCACCGAAGGACACAAGCCCGGTTTTTTTAGGATCAACACGAGCCAAGGTCTGGCTGGTACGCCATTGGGTCATACCATTCGAGAATACGAAAGAAACCTTTTAAATTGCCGAACGAATCTATGTGTATTACAATAACCGTATTTTCCTTGCAAATACTAATCTCAATGTGGTAATTGATTTATGACGAGTTGTTGAATTAGAGTGAGTTTGTGATATAGTGATCTCAACGTGTGAGGGAGTCCTGGATTAGGGGGTCTCCGAACAGCCAGACTATATCCTTTGGCCGGACTGTTGGTGTAACATCCCAGATTTTCAATTTGGAATGTTATACATTAGATCATCTATGCATATCATATTTTATTTTGTATTTTGGTTGATCCTAGAAATTTATACACAACTCAAGGACCCACGGAGAGAGTTGGGAAATTCTTTATTTTCATATTTGAGTTTTCTCAAATTTGAGAATAGGATCATTTGATTTAAATTATTTTATCATCAATTATTTCTATTACAAAAATATGAGAGAGGGAATAAAATGACTTTCCCAAAATAAAGAAATATTGAGGATTTAATAAAAAAATCAAATAAGATTTTATTTCGGAGTTTTTCGTTATTTTATTTGAATTTAGGGAAAAAAATGTGCGTTTTTCAAAATTGCACTTAGGCCCCAAATAAATGTTCACCTTGTGCGGCTTGATTTTAGAAGCCCGGGAAAATTTATTTCGGGATTTTTGGAGTCCGTTTAGTATTTCTTTTTATTTTTCTTCTATGCGTAATTAAAAAAACGAACCGACCTAGGGGCCGTGTCCGACCCGGACTCCCGGCCCGCTAGGCTTTATAAGCCGGGGGGAGGCCCAGCTGAGCCAAACCCTAGCCCCAGCCCCAGCCCCGCACGAGCCGCCGCCGCCGCTGCCACCCGCCGCGCCGTCGCCGGAGCCAGACGCCACTTCCGCCGACCCGCCGCCCGAGGTTCGCCTCAACTCGAAATCCACGACGCCATTTTTTTATTTTTTTTCAAAAAAAAACCGTTCGGTTTTTCCGTCGGTTCTTCGTCGGTTTTTTTTGTTTCGGTTTTTTTTAATAGATCAGATTTTCTGATTTATTTAAATAGCGAGCATTCGTCCGTTCGTTCGTTCGTTCTAGCGAACGTTCGTCATTTTTCATTTTCTCGGATTACATCCGCGATTTTTCTGATCGCGATTCCTGATCCGATTTTCGTTTTAGTATAACTTTTCGCTCGTTTATCGGAATCAGGCGATTCAAGCGCCTGGAGTTTCGTCTCGAAACCCTCTATCCATTTAAGCAACTTAAACAAGTTTTTGCTACTGTAAAATTTGACTTAGATCCAGATTAGTAGAACGAAGTTGTTTTGTTTCGCTGTTTGATTTTCGTTGCTTTGTTCGATTTGATTCTTTTTGCCAACCGGAGTTCTTAAGTTGAACCTTCTGGTTAGATCTCTTATTTGAGTTTTACCCGTGCATTAGATGAGTACTTATTCTATGCTTGTTTGTTTGTCTGCGATAGAATACCTGGAGCGCGCCGCTTGTTACTTCGAATCTCTAGGTTTCGCGGATCATCAGCAAGGCAAGTACCACTTTGATCATACCTTTTCTACTACCCAGTTTTATTGCATTAGATCAATCCTCACACATTGCATGATTAGGATATAATTAAATTGTGGGATGGGAAGTAGTTGAGGTAGTACCTATTGCCTGTTTTATTATAAAACCTTTGGGAGTTACTTCTACGTTTGCCATTATGCTATGCTATGCTAGTAGACGTGGATTGGGTGAGTGATATTCATGACAGATGTGAGTTTGTTTATTAATGGTTTATCTAAGGTGGCAACTTAAACACACATCTAGGTGGATTGAGGTACATGGGTATTCCAGGATTGCCTGTTTCTTTTGGACCGCCACCCAGGCTCAAAGGGATCATGGGATTATTCATACTAGAAACTTCCGTGTGCAGCCACAAGCCATTATGGGCTCTGGCATAGTTGAATAAGTTGTGCGAACTCTTACAGGGTAGACTAGAAGATGTAGGGGAAAGTAGGTGGAACGGTCTATCCATCGTAAGGTGCTAGCGCTTCTGAAAGACTGTGTCTCGGTCATCCGTCTTCTCAAACACCATGAAGTGCGAGAAACCAAACAGAGGCCATCGAGTCTTGTGGGGAAAAGTGCGCAAACCTCTGCAGAGTGTAATAAACTAATCATGATTAGCCGTGTCCCCGGTTATGGACATCTTGAGTATCTAGTACCTTGATTATCATATGAATCTCAACATGTTACTCTAAATTAATTTTGTTGGGTTTTGTTTAATGATGATGCTTAATTGGGATTGAGAAATGCTGTCAACCATTCTCAATGTTTAACAACTACCATGATAGTTAAATAAATTTATTCCTTTGTAGTAGGGAAAAATTGGCTTTATGCAAAACTGTAACCATAGAGCTTTCCACCAGCCAAATATGCATATAGTATAGTTGTTTCATTCCATTACTCTCTATGTGTTACCTTGCCAGCATATTCCATGTGCTGACCCGTTTCGGGCTACAACGTTAATGTTGCAGACTTTTCAGACGACGATTAAGGAATTTTTAGGTCGTGGTTCTATACTCAGTGATGCCGTTGGAGTTGATGGACTCACTTATCTTCCAAGCCTTCCGCTGTTATCGTTATTAGATGGCCTTAAGCCATATTTACCGTAATAAGTTCTCTTTTGAGACACCCGATGTAATAAGTGTGTGATTGCAACTCTGTTATAAATCCTCCGAGTACTGTGTGGTGTCAGCATTACTGATCCAGGGATGACACCGGAGCACAGAGATCAGACTGTTTGAGGTCTGGTTGCTACAGAGATGGTATCAGAGCACACGCTGACTGTAGGACACGACCACTAAGCTAAAAGACCTAGATAACTATCCACTCTCTTCTCATCTGACCTCTCATCTTTTCTACTCTTTTAGGATGGCGCATGCAAGGAACAAGTTCACGCAACCGGATGAAGATACACCCTCTGGACGTCACTTGAAGGAAGTCACTAGATACCTGAACATAGGAGTACCAAGCTTCACCGGAACCTACAACGCCACTTTACCTGAAGAAGAGCGCTGGATGATTCAAGTTCAAGTTCGAGGAAGGACGTTCATGCCAGTCACTGAGCCCATAGAGTTTTCTTTCGATGCACCAAGTTGGAGTCTAGGAAAGAGCATGGCAGCTCACATCGCCATGGGACGCATTGGAGAAGTCTACCGCAATGATCTCAAGGATACTATCTACCAGATTTGTGGGCGCCGAGATGAGCACTGGGAGATGATTAGCACCAGAAGCGATAGATCCATTGCAGCTTTTATCCAGGAATTATACCAGCACATTCGACGACAGGAGAATCAGATGTGCGCCGACATGATAGATCTGAAGAAGGCAAGGACAAGAATCAAGGAACTGGAGGAAGAACTCAAGGCTACACGTGAAGATTATGAAGAGGAAATTGAAGTATTGGTGGATAAGAATGCCGACCTAACTATGAAGCTAGCGATATTTATGGGAGACCCTACACCAGTAGATGAAGACGAAGAACCCAAGGAGATTAGCCCGGAGGACTACATCATCATCGACGACACAGACTTGGACCCAGACGAAAGCGATGATGACTATGTTGATGAAGCTGGAGCAGATATCATGGAGTCTACAACCGAAGAATATTTCTAGTAGACCACCTCATTAGTAGTAGTAGTCCACCATGTAAATATAGTAGTCCGAGCACTTTTGTGATAGTTAGATCGATTGTATTGCCCTTGTTTGATTGAATGAAGTGAATTGTTTGCTTTTGCCTCATGTGCATATGGGTAGTGTTTTCTCTTTAGACCCCCTATATTCTTACATTTCATCTTTTCTAAACCCTCAGATGCCTCCGAGACGTGACCCCAGATTTACCTTTCCACCAGAGCTCACCCAGTTGATCCAGCAGCAGAACACATTGATGAAGTTGCTAGTCCAGAATCAGAACCAGGGGAACAACAACAACAACCCACCACCACCACCTGTTGATCACTTAGCCTGATTTCTTAGGCTGAATCCGCCGGTGTTTTCCAGTAGCACCGAGCCGATAGTAGCAGATGATTGGCTCCGCAAGACAGCTAGAGAGTTGACCACAGCAAGATGTACAGATGCGGAGAAGGTGAAGTTTGCCGCACAACAGCTTGAAGGACCCGCAGCATCATGGTGGGAGAATTTCACAGCCACTTTCCCTGTCGACACTGTCACATGGGACCAGTTTCAGCAGGCCTTTCGTACTGCCCATGTTTCACCAGGAGCTATGGCCATGAAGAAGTGTGAGTTTCGCAACTTGCGCCAGGGAGGACGGACAGTTGGCCAGTATGTGGAGGACTTTAGTAAGTTAGCACGTTATGCCCCAGATGACGTTGCTACGGATGCAGCTAAGCAGGAGAAGTTTCTGGAAGGACTGAATGATGATTTGAGCATGCAGTTGATGGTAGCAACCTTCAAACAACTACCAGGAGTTGGTAGACCGTGCTCTTATGATTGAAGGCAAGCAGCAGCAAATTGAGAACCACAAGAGAAAGTATGGACAAGGGAAGTACAATTCAGGAGCTCAGCAGAAGCCACATTTTACCCCTAGATCGGGAGGACATTTTCAGCATACCCATGGAGGAGGTAGCTCGCACAATCACAATGGCACCAAGAATGGTAATGGCAATGGAGGAAGCAACGGCCAGAATCGCACCAACCCATCAACCCCAGCCAAGAAGGACCTGAGCCAAGTCACTTGCTTTAAGTGTCAGAAGACCGGACATTATGCCAATGAATGTCCTGAAGGCCAAAATGGCAATGGAAGTTCTGGGAAGAAGCCGAATCCTTTCAATAGGGGACAGGTGAACCACGTTAACGTGGAGGAGGTTGAAGAGCAGCCGGATGCCGTAATCGGTAAGTTTTTGGTTAAGTCATTTACTGCACTTGTTCTTTTGATACTGGTGCATCGCATTCATACATATCAAGGGGATTTGTGGATAAGTATAACCTGCCCACTAAGGTTCTTAGAACACCTATGCTAGTAAGCTCACCAGGAGCGGAGTATATGGCCAGTCAAGGATATTTTCAAGTGCCATTGAGTATAGGTAGGCATGTGTTTCCCTCAGATTTGATCATTTTGGAATCACAAGGATTGGATGTAATTCTGGGTATGGATTGGCTGTCGATGTACAGAGGAAACATCGATTGCGCCAGTAAGACAATTTTGCTTACCACCCCAGAAGGGAGAAGGATCAAGTATGTATCCCGGCATGTGCCCAAGAGGACTCTATTAAATTGTTTAACAGGAGTAGTGCAGGAGGAAGTACCAGTGGTAAGGGATTTCCCTGAAATATTTCCAGAAGAGTTGCCAGGCATGCCACCGGATAGAGATATTGAGTTTTTGATTGAACTATTGCCAGGCACCGGGCCAATATCGAAGAGACCATATAGGATGCCAGCAAAGGATTTGGTGGAAATTAAGAAGCAAATTAAGGAGTTATTGGATAAAGGATATATTCGCCCAAGTTCTTCACCTTGGGGATCGCCAGTACTTCTAGTAGAGAAGAAGGATGGATCGTTAAGGATGGTTGTTGATTATCAAGGATTGAATGAAGTAACAATCAAGAACAAGTACCCACTACCAATGATTAATGATCTATTTGATCGATTGCAAGGAGCTAAGGTATTTTCCAAGATCGATCTGCGATCAGGATACCACCAGTTGAAGATTCGAGAACAGGATATTCCTAAGACAGCTTTTACCACCAGGTATGGGCTGTACGAGTATACCGTTATGTCATTTGGTCTGACTAATGCACCTGCCTATTTTATGAACATGATGAACAAAGTGTTTATGGAGTTCTTGGATAAGTTCGTCGTGGTGTTCATTGATGATATCCTGGTTTACTCGAAGAATGAAGAAGAGCATAAGGAACATTTGCCATTGGTACTTGAAAAGCTCAGAGAACATCAGTTGTATGCCAAGTTCAGCAAATGTGAGTTTTGGCTGAAGGAAGTAGGATTTCTCGGACACGTTATATCCGGAGAAGGAATATCAGTTGATCCCACAAAAGTTGATACCGTGACCAAGTGGGAAGCACCAACCACTGTTGGAGAGATCCGGAGTTTTCTTGGACTCGCAGGATACTACCGGAGATTCATTGAGAATTTCTCAAAGATTGCGAAGCCTATGACGGAGTTATTAAAGAAGGATACCAAGTTCAAATGGACTGAGGAATGTGAGGCTAGTTTCCAGGAGTTGAAGAAACGCTTGGTTACTTCACCAGTGTTGATTTTTCCAGATCAGACCAAGGACTATGAGGTGTATTGCGACGCTTCACGTCGAGGACTTGGAGCAGTGCTTATGTAGGAAGGGAGAGTTGTTTCATATGCCTCAAGACAACTGAAGCCTCATGAGTTGAATTATGCTACGCATGATTTGGAGTTAGCGGCTGTAGTGCATGCATTGAAAACATGGAGACATTTCCTCATTGGAAACCATTGTGAGGTGTACACGGATCATAAGAGTTTGAAATACATTTTCACACAGAAGGAGTTAAACCTCAGACAAAGGAGATGGTTGGAGCTCATCAAGGATTATGATATGAGATTGCATTACCATTCCGGAAAGGCTAATGTAGTAGCTGACGCATTAAGACGTAATAGCCATGTCAATACATTAATGACGGGAGAAATACCAAGGGAGTTAGCCGAAAATCTTCGTGAACTATGTTTGGAAATAGTTCCGAGAGGCTATGTAGCAGCATTGGAGATTCAGTCAACTTTGATGGATAGAATCAGAGAAGCTCAGAAGACTGACAAGGAGATTGCCTCTATTAAGGAGAAACTGAGCAAAGGAAAGGCTAAGGGATTTCGTGAGGATGAGCACGACACCCTATGGTTTGAAGACCGTGTTTACGTGCCCAATGACCCAGAGATCAGGAAGTTGATACTGCAAGAGGCACACGATTCACCATATTTGATTCATCCAGGAAATACCAAGATGTATTTGGATTTGAAAGATATTTTCTGGTGGACCGGAATGAAGAAGGATATTGCGGAGTATGTAGCAGTTTGTGATGTATGTCAGAGAGTAAAGGCAGAGCATCAGAAGCCAGCAGGATTGCTACAACCATTGCCGACACCTAAATGGAAGTGGGATAAGTTAGGCATGGATTTTATCACAGGATTACCCAGGACTCGCTCAGGCTATGACTCAATTTGGGTTGTAGTCGATCGATTGACGAAGGTAGCTCATTTCATCCCGGTAAAGACCACTTACACCAGTGCTAAGTTGGCAAAGATATACATGACAAGGATCGTATGTTTGCATCGAGTTCCAAGGAGTATCGTATCAGATAGAGGAACCCAGTTTACCTCAAAGTTTTGGAAGCAGTTGCATGAAACTTTGGGTACTAGGCTAGAATTCAGTACAGCTTTTCAATCACAGACAGATGGACAGACCGAGAGAGTCAATCAGATTTTGGAGGATATGCTGAGAGCTTGTGCGCTAGATTACGGATCTAGTTGGGACGATAATTTGCCATATGCAGAATTCTCTTACAACAACAGTTACCAAACCAGTTTAAAGATGGCCCCTTTCGAAGCCTTGTACGGAAGGAGGTGCAGGACACCGTTGTCATGGGATGAAGTTGGAGATCGCTAGTTTTTTGGACCTGACTTGATTAAGGAGTCTGAACAGAAGGTGAAATTGATTCGCGATAGGCTCAAGATAGCCCAGTCCAGGCAGAAGAGTTATGCAAATTCTAAACGCAAGGAGACAGTTTATGAAGTCAGAGATGGAGCTTATCTTCGAGTGTCTCCACTTCGGGGAACAAAGCGTTTTGGAGTTAAAGGAAAGTTAGCACCATGATTTGTAGGACCATATCGAGTTTTGGAGCATATGGGAGAAGTGGCCTACAAGTTGGAATTGCCCGAAGGATTGTCAGGAGTTCATGATGTGTTCCACGTTTCTCAGTTGAAGAAGTGTCAGGCGGAGATGGCTGACATACCCTTGAGAGACACAGTGCCATTGGAAGCAATTCAGTTGGATAATGATTTGACCCATGAGGAGAAACCAATTAAGATTCTCGAGTTTGCCAGCCGAGTCACTCGCAATAAGGTTATCAAGTTTTGCAAAGTTCAGTGGAGCAACCACACGGAGGACGAAGCCACCTGGGAACGAGAGGAAGATTTGCTCAATGACCACCCTCACCTATTTTCTAGCCAACCGAATCTCGAGGGCGAGATTCACCTTAAGGGGGGTAGGTTTGTAACATCCCAAATTTTCAATTTGGAATGTTATACATTAGATCATCTATGCATATCATATTTCATTTTGCATTTTAGTTGATCCTAGATATTTCTACGCAACTCAAGGACCCACGGAGAGAGTTGGGAAATTCTTTATTTTCATATTTGAGTTTTCTCAAATTTTGAGAATAGGATCATTTGATTTAAATTATTTTATCATCAATTATTTCTATTACAAAAATATGAGAGAGGGAATAAAATGACTTTCCCAAAATAAAGAAATATTGAGGATTTAATAAAAAATCAAATAAGATTTTATTTTGGAGTTTTTCGTTATTTTATTTGAATTTAGGAAAAAATGTGTGTTTTTCAAAATTGCATTTAGGCCCCAAATAAATGTTCACCTTGTGCGGCTTGATTTTAGAAGCCCGGGAAAATTTATTTCGGGATTCCGGGTCCGCTAGGCTTTATAAGCCGGGGGTAGGCCCAGCTGAGCCAAACCCTAGCCCCAGCCCCAGCCCCGCCCGACCCGCCGCCGCCGCCGCACGCCGCGTCGCGCTGTTGCCGGAGCCGGACGCCGCCGCCGCCGACCCACCGCCCGAGGTTCGCCTCGCCTCGAAATCCGCAACGTCGTTTTTTTATTTTTTTTAAACCGTTCGGTTTTTCCGTCGGTTTTTTTTAGTTTCGGTTTTTTTAATAGATCGGTTTTTCTGATTTATTTAAATAGCGAGCGTTCGTCCGTTCGTTCGTTCTAGCGAACGTTCGTCATTTTTCTTTTTCTCGGATTACATCCGCGATTTTTCTGATCGTGATTCCTGATCCGATTTTCGTTTTAGTATAACTTTTCGCTCGTTTATCGGAATCAGGCGATTCAAGCGCCTGGAGTTTCGTCTCGAAACCCTCTATCCGTTTAACCAACTTAAACAAGTTTTTGCTATTGTAAAATTTGACTTAGATCCAGATTAGTAGAACGAAGTTGTTTTCTTTCGCCGTTTGATTTTCGTTGCTTTGTTCGATTTGATTCTTTTTGCCAACCGGAGTTCTAAAGTTGAACCTTATGGTTAGATCTCTTATTTGAGTTTTACCCATGCATTAGATGAGTACTTATTCTATGCTTGTTTGTTTGTCTGCGATAGAATACCCGGAGCGTGCCGCTTGTTACTTCGAATCTCTAGGTTTCGCGGATCATCAGCAAGGCAAGTAACACTTTGATCATACCTTTTCTACTACCCAGTTTTATTGCATTAAATCAATCCTCACACATTGCATGATTAGGATCTAATTAAATTGTGGATGGGAAGTAGTTGAGGTAGTACCTATTACTTGTTTTAGTATCAAACCTTTGGGAGTTACTTCTACGTTTGCCATTATGCTATGCTATGCTAGTAGACGTGGATTGGGTGAGTGATATTCATGACAGATGTGAGTTTGTTTATTAATGGTTTATCTAAGGTGGCAACTTAAACACACATCTAGGTGGATTGAGGTACCTGGGTATTCCAGGATTGCCTGTTTCTTTTGGACCGCCACCCAGGCTCAAAGGGATCATGGGATTATTCATACTAGAAACTTCCGTGTGCAGCCACAAGCCATTATGGGCTCTGGCATAGTTGAATAAGTTGTGCGAACTCTTACAGGGTAGACTAGAAGATGTAGGGGAAAGTAGGTGGAACGGTCTATCCATCGTAAGGTGCTAGCGCTTCTGAAAGACTGTGTCTCGGTCATCCGTCTTCTCAAACACCATGAAGTGCGAGAAACCAAACAGAGGCCATCGAGTCTTGTGGGGAAAAGTGCGCAAACCTCTGCAGAGTGTAATAAACTAATCATGATTAGCCGTGTCCCCGGTTATGGACATCTTGAGTATCTAGTACCTTGATTATCATATGAATCTCAACATGTTACTCTAAATTAATTTTGTTGGGTTTTGTTTAATGATGATGCTTAATTGGGATTGAGAATGCTGTCAACCATTCTCAATGTTTAACAACTACCATGATAGTTAAATAAATTTATTCCTTTGTAGTAGGGAAAAATTGGCTTTATGCAAAACTGTAACCATAGAGCTTTCCACCAGCCAAATATGCATATAGTATAGTTGTTTCATTCCATTACTCTCTATTTGTTACCTTGCCAGCATATTCCATGTGCTGGCCCGTTTCGGGCTGCAACGTTAATGTTGCAAACTTTTCAGACGACGATTAAGGAATTTTTAGGTCGTGGTTCTATACTTAGTGATGCCGTTGGAGTTGATGGACTCACTTATCTTCCAAGCCTTCCGCTGTTATCGTTATTAGATGGCCTTAAGCCATATTTACCATAATAAGTTCTCTTTTGAGACACCCGATGTAATAAGTGTGTGATTGCAACTCTGTTATAAATCCTCCGAGTACTGTGTGGTGTCAGCATTAGTGATCCAGGGATGACACCGGAGCACAGAGATCAGACTGTTTGAGGTCTGGTCGCTACAGTTGGACTATGAAGATACAAGATCGAAAACTTTGTCCCGTGTCCGGATGGGACTCTACTTGGCGTGGAAGGCAAGCTAGGCAATACGGATATGTATATCTCCTCCTTTGTAACCGACCTTGTGTAACCCTAGCCCCCTCCGGTGTCTATATAAATCAGAGGGTTTTAGTCCGTAGGACAACATACCATCATACCATAGGCTAGCTTCTAGGGTTTAGCCACTCTGATCTCGTGGTAGATCTACTCTTGTAATACTCATATCATCAAGAACAATCAAGCAGGACGTAGGCTATTACCTCCATCGAGAGGGCCCGAACCTGGGTAAAACATCGTGTCCCCTGCCTCCTATTACCATCCGCCTTAGACGCACAGTTCGGGACCCCCTACCCGAGATCCGCCGGTTTTGCCACCGACATTTGTGCTTTCATTGAGAGTTCCACTGTGTTGTCACCACAAGGCCCGATGGCTCCTCCGATCATCGCTAGCGATGCGGTCCAGGGTGAGGCTTTCCTCCCCGGACAGATCTGCATCTTCGGCGACTTTGCACTGTGGGCCAACTCGCTTGGCAATCTGGAGCAGATTGAGAGCTACGCCACTGGACATCAGGTCAGATTTGGAAACTTGAACTACACGGCCGACATCCGCGGAGACTTGATCTTCGGCGGATTCGAGCCCATGTCGGACGCGCTGAACAGTCTTGGCGAGCATGACGTAACTCTGCCATCAAACAGTATTTGGGAGATCGCATCCGCAGCTACTCCGTCCATCAATCTGGAGCAAGTCGCGCCATCCGAGAGCGGAGGGATGGACCCCACCATGGAGGCCGCACTCTTAGCGGCGATACAGCCGGATACTGACTTCACCCCTTACGAGAGCCGTGTTGCCGAATCACTGGATTCATACTCGGTCACGGACTCCGAGCCGCTCGTATCCACGCCCGTCAAGTCCGACTGGGCGCCGGTCATGGAGTTCACCTCCGCGGATATCTTTCAGCACTCACCTTTTGGAGATGTGCTAAATTCATTAAGGTCTCTCTCCCTGTCAGGAGAACCTTGGCCGAACTATGTCCGGCTAGAATGGGATGCGGACGACGAAGAAATTCGCCGTCCACCCACCACCCACTTAGTAGCCACTGTCGACGACTTAACCGACATGCTCGACTTCGGCTCCGAGGACTTCGATGGTATGGACGATGAAGTCGAGACGAACCGGAACCGCCACCCACAGGGCGCTGGACTACTACTTCATCACATGATGTGTACATGGTGGACACCCCCAACGAAGCCAATGGCGACGAGAAAACAGAGGATGGCCCCTCCAAGAAGTAACCCAGGCGTCGACGTCAGCGGCACCGCCCTAAGTCCCGCCATAGTAAAAACAGCGATAACAATAGTCCACGCGATTCTGGAAAAAGACGACAACTGCACCACCCCGGTGGCAGAAAACGATCAAGATGGAAACAGCAAACAGAGTGCGGATCCGACGTCCGAACACGATGACGCCAAAGATAAGCATCATCAATCCCCATCTAGGGAAGAAAACAGTCCGGACGATGATGCACCCATCATCCCGGAAACACACTTGGAGCAAGAGAACCTCCGCAAGAGGCTTACTGCCACAGCAAGGAGCCTGAAGAAATAGAAGCAAAGGCTCAAGGTCGCACAAGATACGCTCAACAGCAAGTGGAACAAAGTAACAAAGTATGGTAGAAGCTACCACCCAAATAGCTATCCAAATCGCAAGCTATTACTGGAATTCGACGACGAGGCCTTAGAGCCCATACAGCCGATAAGTGATATGGCCAACCAGCCGGATCCACCGCCCTGTGAACGCGATAGAGCGGCTAACAAAGACATTCATAAGTCAACACACGTTCTACGTGAGAACTTGCATCAAAATTCTGGCGCGACCAGATCCATCTATGGATCTAGGAAGCGCGCTACGGTACACAACTAGCACCAAATACAACAACCGTCCGAACATTATGGCGCATCCCAATACAGGGGTGCCGCACACCCACTATGTTTCACTGATGAGGTGCTGGATCATGAATTCCCAGAAGGATTCAAACCAGTAAACATAGAGGCATACGACGGAACCACAGACCCTGGAGTCTGGATAGAGGACTTCATCCTCCATATTCATATGGCTCATGGAGACGATCTCCATGCCATTAAATACTTGCCCCTTAAGCTTAAAGGGCCAGCTAGGCACTGGCTGAAAAGCCTCCCCGAAAACTCAATTGGAAGTTGGGAGGAGCTCGAGGACGCTTTCCGGGCCAATTTTCAAGGGACTTATGTCTGACCGCCGGATGCAGACGATTTAAGTCATATAATCCAACAATCGGGAGAGTCCGCCCGAAAGCTTTGGAACAAGTTCCTCACCAAGAAGAACCAAATAGTCGATTGTCCGGACGCTGAAGCCTTAGCGGCTTTTAAACATAGCGTCCAAGACGAATGGCTCGACAGACACCTCGGTCAAGAAAAACCGAGAACAATGGCAGCCCTAACAAGCCTCATGACCCGCTTTTGTGTGGGCGAGGACAGCTGGTTGGCCCGTAGCAGCACCAGCGACCCAAGCACATCCGAAGTAAGGGATGGCAATGGTAAATCACGACGCAACAAAAACAAGCATCGAAATAAAGAAGGTAGCCCAGATAATACAGCGGTAAACGCCGGATTCAGGGGCTCCCGACTAGGTCAGCAGAAAAATCCTTTCAAAGGCAGCAGAGAAGGACAATCCGGCCTAAACAAAATTCTTGACAAACTCTGTCAGATCCACGGCACCCCAGACAAACCTGCAAATCATACCCACAAAGAATGTTGGGTCTTCAAGCAGGCGGGTAAGCTAAATGCCGAACACAAAGGGTAAGAGACACCAAGTGAAGACGAGGATGAACCTCGCCAGCTAAGCACCGAAGGACAGAAAAAGTTCCGACCGGAGGTTAAAGCAGTAAACGTGATCCATGTGACAAGGAGGAGAAGCAATCATGCACTCCGGTACACACGCGCCATAGAGCCCGCCACCCCTAGGTCCAACCCCTGGTTGGCCTGCCCGATCACTTTTGACTGTAGGGATCACGATACACATATTCGGCGCGAAGGACTGATGGCCTTGGTGTTAGACCCAATAATAAACGGGTACCATTTCACAAGGGTCCTCATGGATGGCGGCAGTGATCTCAATCTGATATATCAGGACATAGTCCGCAAAATGGGGATAGACCCGACACAAATAAGCCACAGTAATACTACCTTCAAGGGAGTAATACCAGGCCAAGAGGCCCACTGCACGGGCTCTCTACTACTAGAGGTGGTATTCGGTTCTCCCGATAACTTCCGAAATGAAATGTTAACTTTTCACATTGCTCCATTCCGAAGTGATTTTCAAGCACTTCTCGGAAGGGCGGCTTTCGCTCATTTTAACGCAATACCGCATTATGCTTTTCTCAAGCTCAAGATGCCCGGTCCACGAGGCGTCATTACAGTTAGCGGAAATACCAACCGTCCTTCACGTGCGGAAGAGGACGCGACGGCTCTAACAGCCACACACTAGGCGGCCTCACCAACCAGAAAAATGGCAGATCGTCAAGACCACGGACACGGTTAGACGAGTCCGGCGTTCCATCATACATGCAGGAGATTGGTTTTCAAACCCTCATAAAACGATACCAGGGGCTTCCCGCGTGTAGTTAGGGCTAGCCCGGCTCAACTAGGCTTCTCTGGAATTCTGATAACTCATTCTTCTTTTCGGCACGGCAACTTTCACCTAAATTCTTTCCTTTTGTAGGTTACAATCGTGCTACACCCGTCCAAGACACGGCACAACAGAGATACAGGCGCAGACGTGCAGCAGGGACCCGCCCAAAGGTTTCTTTTTAGATTAAGGCCCTACGTAAACCTTTTTTACTGTCTCTTGTTGCTCACATCCTCCGGATACTCCATACAACCGAGAAGGATGCCGGCGTTATTGGCATGTGGCCACGCTAGGATTTTGCACATACCCGGACACATGGGGTTTCTTATAAAGGGCATTGTTTAGCCCGGCATATGTTATAAAGAGCAAACACCTTAGGGAGTGTTCGGCGTCGCGAGTTTGGCCCTATATGCATCAGCTCCGAATCATGTCTTTGGTCAAATGTTGGGTTTGCCCGTGTCGGTGTCAAAACCGGCGGATCTCGGGTAGGGGGTCCCGAACTGTGCGTCTAAGGCGGATGGTAACAGGAGGCAGGGGACACGATGTTTTACCTAGGTTTGGGCCCTCTTGATGGAGGTAAAACCCTACGTCCTGCTTGATTATACTTGATAATATTGGTATTACAAGAGTTGATCTACCACGAGATCGGAGAGGCTAAACCCTAGAAGCTAGCCTATGGTATCATTGTATGTTGTCCTACGGACTAAAACCCTCCAGTTTATAAAGACACCGGAGGGGGCTAGGGTTACACAAGGTCGGTTACAAAGGAGGAGATATACATATCCGTATTGCCTAGCTTGCCTTCCAAGCCAAGTAGAGTCCCATCTGGACACGGGACGAAGTCTTCAATCTTGTATCTTCATAGTCCAACAGTCCGGCCAAAGGATATAGTCCGGCTGTCCGGAGACCCCCTAATCCAGGACTCCCTCAGTAGCCCCTGAACCTGGCTTCAATGACGATGAGTCCGGCGCGCAGTGTTGTCTTCGGCATTGCAAGGCGGGTTCCTCCTCTGAATACACCACAAAAGAGTTTGAACACATGCAAAATAAGTTCCACATACCACCATAGAGAGAATAATATTTCCACAAATCTAATCTTCTGACACGTTTTGGCAGCATGACATCACGCCATGGCCCGATAATTATTTGAACCGTTTTTCTTTAACCAGCCCCGCACATAACGCGAGGCGGTTTCTTGACACGTCTTGTCAAAGCAGAGATCGTGTTCCCCTTATTACGGGATTCTCATCAATACAGACGTGGGTAACCCAATCGTGCCTAGGACTCCTAGATTTTAGGCAAGTCCCAAACGGCCACGAGGAGGACGCTTGATATTCAGCATCTTTATAAAGGGACCAGGCTATTACTTTTTTCCCTCCCATGCTCAATCGAATCCCTCCCCCGCCTCGAGTTCTAACACCCAAAGCCAAGGTCAGGTGCTTCGGACCTTCAATCATGTCCGGATCCAGCCTTCAAGGCCGGTGGATGCCCTCCTCCACATGGAGGAGGACATCAAGAAGTTGAGGGAGGCCAGATATCTGACCGCCGAAATTTCGCATAGACTGCCCGCCCGAGGGAAGGTCGTCCCTACTCCTGAACCCAATGAGAGCGTTGTGTTCGTCTCCCACTTCCTCCGAGGACTAGGCCTCTCTCTGGATCCCTTTGTTAGGGGTCTCATGTTCTATTACGGGCTGGATTTTCATGATCTGGCCCCGGATTCCCTTCTTCACATCTCGTCATTTATTGTCGTGTGTGAGGCCTTCCTCCGCATTACCCCTCACTTCGTCCTGTGGCTCAAGACCTTCGATGTGAAGCCGAAGATGGTCGAGGGGCAGTACACAACGTGCGGAGGTGCTCTAATAAGCAAAATTGTTGACGCTCCATGGCCAAAGGGTTCCTTTCCAGAGGTGTCCGGATCATGGCAACGGGAGTGGTTCTACATCACAGCTCCCAGAAGTGCCAAGTGGGTAGCTGCCCCCGCCTTTCGCTCGGGCCCTCCACCACACCTGATGTCATGGATCAGCAGGGGGCTGAGCTGGGGTCCAGCCAAGGACATGCCCATACTGCAGAGCCGTATCCGAGATCTCTTCGAGGGAGATTTCAGTCTGGTTATGGTAATGCAAGTCATGCTGGTTCGTCGAGTCCAGCCTTGCAAACATCGACCCCTCCGCATGTGGGAATTCAACCCAGAAGGACCGCGCACTATTCAGAATTTCCTCGGCATGACGCACGAGGAGATGTACAAATTGTTCTTCGGACCCCAAATAGAGTGTCCGGATACTACCGAGGACGTGGGCCTGAGCAGCAACCACGCCGCTGCCCAAGTAAGTAATCCCATGGCCGAACACACCGTCCTTTTATTTATCATGAAATCATTATGAAGAATCGCTCTTTGACCAGGACTGGATAACAAAGGCGAAGATGATCCGGTGTTCGGCCCCCCTTCCTGAAGGCTTGGACAATCTGGTGCTGGAAATGATGCTCGAGCCAGCACCTTGTCCGGTGCCCTCAAAGGTAGATGAAGGGGGGGAATAAAGAGGGCGAAAGCGGGCCTCCATCGCTACCTATTCCAACCGAGGGAATGAGCGCCTCCGTGATGGAGGATAACCGAGGGGAAGAATCTGACATTCTCCCTCCCCGGGGAAGGAAGAGGACTACCTCCGAAGATCCAGAAATCAAGGTTTCCAAACGGGAGAAGAAATCTCTGCCAAAGGGTCCTGCCTTGGAGGGTGTTCTTGCCGCACAATGTCCGCGCAGGGATCAGCCCTCTAACAAGCTATAAGTAATCAAAGGGTATTTAATAGTGAAGATATCTTACCTTACCTTTGAGGAAAATAACCAAAGTATTTATCTTGCAGTTCGGATCTTAGCCCTTCTCAGCTGAGCTCGTCTTCAGGGGATCTTCTTCCGGACATGATGGAGAGCGAAACGCCTCCCCCTGCCACACCGCCTTACGAAGCGGGCGACCCTGAGGTGTCGTCGCGGAGGGCTTCTCCTGATCCGGCAAGTCCTCGGTATCCAGCTCTTGAAGAGTGCAATCAAAAGAGTCCGGCACCGTCTGGTGCGCGGTCGGATGTATGGAGGGATCTGCTAGAGAAGGCGGTTATCTCAAAAGAGCACCGCACATTGATGGGTACGGTGATTGAAAGGATTTCGTCAGCCAAAAGCGGGCTGCATGAAGCCTTTATGAGTCTACTGACGGGTTTTGAGGTACGTGAAATGATGTATATTTTTGAAAGTACCGCACATTTGTAGATGTGCCCTGTGTAGATAGTAGCCCCTGAGACTCTGGTTGTCGTCGAAAGCGGCGGCAAATAGAGGATCATAGTCCCAGGTAATAACCAGACTACCTTTATGTGCAGGTGGTGGAAACTCCGGTGGCTAGCCGGACTGATGGGTATGCCGAACTAAAGTGGCAACTGGATGCGGCAGATATTGGCATCGTGCTTGTCAACAAGCGGCTTGACGAGGCACAGGGTGAGTGGCCTTTCTGGTGATCGTCACATAATAAGAGCAGCATGATGCCAGTATCTTTAATATGTTGTGACTGCAGATGGAGCGGCCACCGTGGAGACCCTTCGGGCGGAGCTTGCCCGAGCCAAGGAGCAAGCAAGGAGTAGCAATGCGACTGCTTTGCAAGCGGCCGAAGAGTTAAGGGCCGAACAGGCCGCACATTGCAAGAGCAAAGAGAAAATGGCCAAGATGGCTGTAAAGTTAAAAGATATTGCCGACCGTTGCCAGCTTCTTGAAGAAGAAAACCAGGCGAAGGCGACGGACCTGGAAAAGGCCACGATGGCGACCAAAGACACGCACTCTGTGATGAGAGCGAAAAAGGAGGAGCTGCGTCAAGCCGGGGATATCGTGGCTGGGAAACCCTTTATGTTGCGGAGGAAGTTTGGAGATCCTCGGTATGCCCCTCTGGACCGGCTGTGGAGTTCGGCGGACGCGTATCTGGACTTGGCGGCGAGTGCTGTCGATGCGGCCGAATACTTCCAAGATCAAACAGATCGTGAAGTGGACAAGCTATTCTGGTCACAATTTAACGTTCCAGAGCATCCGCTTCCATTGACTGATCGGCTTGCCGAAGTGGCCGAGTTGAATAGATTGTCCGGACTCGCCATGAGGTCTGTTGTGGATCATCTGTGGCCGGAAAGGCCAAAGCCGAACATCTATTTTAGTTTGATGCAACAGTTCCTTGGTGCGGTGTCGCGCATTAATGCGATGAAGAGGTCGGCGTGCATAGAATGCTCGCAGATGGCCCTTGCCCGTGTCAAAACATACTGGGCGGAGATGGATGCCACCACTGTTGCAGCGCAGGGTTCGGCCATAGGCCGAGTGGCTGCCGAGCACTATTTTGAAGAAGTTCTTGAAGGCGCTCATTTGATAGAGGCCCAGTGCTCGAAGAATATTATGTTTGAGTGACATGTATTCCCATTGTAAAACAATGTTTTATTAAGTTTATCAAGGCTGTATTTATACTTTTGCCCGAAAGTATTATGATGCCTCATGTGCGGCCGTTTATGTATATCTGTATACAACCTAAAAGATTGCAGTCATCGGCTTCAGCCCCCACGCATATAATGCGGGGGTGTTCGCAGAAGACGCATGTTCACACTTGACCCAACGTCTTGGTCCATTAAGGAGGTGATAGCACAACGAACTAGGCGACCGGACTATAATGCTTTAACACTTTCACTTAGCCAGAGGAGTTTCACGGTGGGGCTACTATATAGCCCCTGGTGGCTCCGCACTCATCCGAATTCGGGGTGCGTACATGCCTGGCCGGTAAACGGCCCTTCGTTAAGGCGGAGGAATTCCGAAGATTCCGATAGGTCATCGAGTGGTTGACCAGTCTCGCGCTATATCATGACAGTCAGTTTTCGGCTTTCTCTACTGAGGTGCTCGTCCGGATGAGCCAGGGCAAAATCGCATTAGTTCTCCTGGTGCCGCCTTAGCCGATAGAGCGGAATGTAAGGCAGCAAAACACAGGAGCCGGTAAAACCCAACATTTGACAAAAGACATGATTCGGAGCTGATGCATATAAGGCCAAACTCGCGACGCCGAACACTCCCTAAGGTATTCAGTCTTTATGGTGTAAACCGGGCCTAAACAGTGCCCTTTGTAATAAGCCCCTGGTGTCCAGGTACGTGCAATATTCTGACGTGGCCACATGCCAATACATCAGCATCCTTCTCAATTGTACTGAGAATCCGAGGGACGTGTATCAACAAGAGACAGTAAAAAGGTTTACGCAGGGTCTTAATCTAAAAAGAATCCTTCGAACAGGTCCCTGCTGCACGTCTGCGCCTGTGTCTCTGTTTTGCCGTATTTTGGACGGGTGTAGCACGATGGTCATCTGGAAAAGAGAGGAACTTAATTAAAAAGTTGTCGTGCAAAAGGTAAGTTATACTAAATAAACAATATGAGTAAAGTTGAGCCTAATTGTCACTTGTGCGTGTGCGTTGAGCCCCTTGTATTGTAATAGGGGTATAGCCATCAAACCTGTATCAATTACATATAGCAGTACCGGACTCGTCCAACCATGTTCGTGGTCTTAACGACCTGTCAGATGTTTTAGTTGGTGAGGCCGTTTAGTGTGCGGCTGCCAAGGCAGCCGCACGATCTTCCGCGCGCAAGGAGCTCTCAATATTTCCATTTACTGTAATGATGCCACGTGGACCGGGCATCTTAAGCATGAGGGAAGCGTAATGCGGTATTGCGTTAAAGCGAGCGAAAGCTTCGCGTCCGAGTAGTGCTTGATAGCCACTTTGGAACGGAGCAATGTGGAAGGTTAAATTTTCGCTGCGGAAGTTATCGGGGAAGCCGAATATAACTTCTAGTAGCATGGAGCCCGTGCAATGGGCCTCTGGGCCTGGTGTTACTCCTTTAAAGGTAGTATTGCTGTGGCTAATTTTTGTTGGGTCTATCCCCATTTTGCGGACTGTGTCTTGATATATCATGTTTAAATTACTGCCACCGTCCATCAGGACTCGTGTGAAGTGGTATCCATCAATTATTGGGTCTAATACCAAGGCAGCCCATCCTGCACGCCGGATACTTGCCGAGTAATCTCGAGGGTCGAAGGTGACCGGTTGGGACGACCAGTGGTAGGACTCCGCGGTGATAGGCCCTGGGGAGTGTGTCTCTAGGAGTGCCGCTTTGTTTCTCCCCTTTGTCACGTGTAATACGTTTACTGTTTTGACTTCTGGTGGGAACTTCTTCCGTTCCCCATTGCTTTGCTTGCGAGGCTCGTCCTCGTGTTCGCTTGGTGTATCCTGCCCCTTGTGTTCGGTGTTGAGCTTGCCGGACTGCTTGAAGACCCAACATTCTCTATGGGTATGATTTGCAGGTTTATCGGGGGTGCTATGGATCTGACATATTTGGTCCAGAATCTTGTTTAGGCTGGACAATTCGTCTCTGTTGCCTTTGGGGGGCGACTTTTGCTGACCTGGCCGAGAGCTTTCGAATCCGGCATTTACCGCTGTACTCTTCGGGCTGTCTTCTTTATTCCAGTGCTTGTTTTTGCTGCGTCGTGGCTTCCCGTTTCCGTCCCTGACTTCGGATGTACTTGGGTCACTGGTGCTACATCGGGCTAACCAGCTCTCCTCGCCCGTGCAAAAGCGGGTCATGAGGCTTGTTAATGCTGCCATGGTTCTCGGCTTTTCTTGGCCGAGGTGTCTGGCAAGCCATTCGTCTCAAACGCTGTGCTTGAAAGCTACTAAGGCTTCGGCGTCCGGACAGTCGACTATTTGGTTCTTTTTAGTGAGGAACCTGTTCCAAAGCTTTCGAGATGACTCTCTGGGCTGTTGAGTTAATGACTTAAATTGTCTGCATCCTGTGGTCGGACATAGGTCCCTTGAAAATTTGCCCGAAAGGCGTCTTCGAGCTCTTCCTAGCTTCCAATGGAGTTTTTGGGGAGGCTTTTAAGCTAGTGCCGAGCTGGCCCTTTGAGCTTGAGGGGTAAGTACTTGATGGCGTGGAGATCGTCTCCTCGAGCCATATGGATATGGAGGATGTAGTCCTCAATCCAGACCCCAGGGTCTGTCGTTCCATCGTACGCTTCTATGTTTACGGGTTTGAATCCCTCTAGAAATTCATGGTCCAGCACCTCATCGGTGAAACATAGGGGGTGTGCGGCACCTCTGTATTTTGGTGTACCGAGGTATTGGGATGTTTGTTGTGTTGCATTGCATGCTGGAGCGCGCTTGCGTGGCCCGTAGATGGATCTGATTGCGCCGTACTTTTGATGCGAGTCCTCACGTGGATCGTGTACCGGCTTATGTGCGGCGTCGTTTGCCGTTCTATGTTGGCCACGAGGTCGTCTATCCGACTAGATGGCCATTTTGTTTTTTGATTGCGGGGGATCTAAGGCCTCCTCATCGAATTCAGGTAGTAGCTTTCGCTTCGGGTAGCTCTTGCTATGGCGATTACTGCTGTACTTCGCAGCAGTGTTGAGTACTTCACTCCATCTTATTCTGAGTGTGTCTTGTGCAGCCCCGAGCCTTTGCTTCTGCTTTTTCAGACTCCTTGCAGTGGCAACCAGCCTTTGATGGGCATTCTGTTGCTCCGAGTGCCTGTCCGGTGTGATGTCGTCCGGACTGTTATCTTCGACGGGGTCGGGTTGTTCGGTTTGATTCTCCATGTTGCCCTGGTCGGGCGATGGTTCACCCTGCTCTATCGCTGGGTCTATATGACCGCTATTTCTGTCGAGGCGGGATTTGGAGCAGCGCTTACGCCGCCGCTTTGACTGCTTCTCGAGGGAACGACCCTTCGATGCGTCCTTCCGTTCCTCGTCGTCGTTTTCTTTGGGTGTGTCCACCATGTATACATCATATGATGACGTGGGCGTCCAGTGCCCTGTGGGCAGTGGTTCCTGTTTGTCTCCTGCATCGTCGTCCATACCGTCGATGTCTTCGGAGTCGAAGTCGAGCATGTCGGTCAAATCATCGATAGTGGCTACTAAGTGGGTGGTGGGTGGGTAGCGACTTTCTTCGTCATCCGCATCCCAATCCTGCCGAACATAGTTCGGCCTGGACTCTCCTGACAGGGAGAGAGACCTTAATGAGTTCAGTATGTCACCGAAGGGCGAGTGCTGAAAGATATCCGCGGAGGTGAACTCCATGATCGGCGCCCAGTTGGATTTGATAGGCACGGGCGCAGGCGGTTCGGAGTCCGTGGCCGGGGAAGAATCCGGTAGTTCGGCATCACGGCTCCCGTGAAGGGTAAGGTCGATACTCGGCTCGATTGCCGATGAGAGTGGGGCCTCTGTGGCGGGGTCTATCCACCCGTCCATGGATGGCGCAACTGGCTCCAAATTGAGGGTCGGAGCGGTTGCCAGCGCGATCTCCTGAACACAGTCTGACGGCAGAGCTAAATCATGCTCATCGTGACCGTGTGGCACACTAGGCAGGGGCTCGAATTCGTCCAAGATCAAGTCTCCGCGGATATCGGCCGTGCAGTTTAAGCTTCCAAACCTGACCTAGTGGCCAGGGGCGTAACTCTCGATCTGCTCCAGATGGCCAAGCGAGTTGGCCCATAGTGCGAAGCTGCCGAACACAAAGATCTGTCCGGGGAGAAAAGTCTCACCCTGAACTGCATCGCTATCGATGATCGAAGGAGCCATCTAGCCTAATGATGACGACACAAAGGAACTCTCAATGAAAGCACCAATGTCGGTGTCAAAACCGGCGGATCTCGGGTAGGGGGTCCCGAACTATGCGTCTAAGGCGGATGGTAACAGGAGGCAGGGGACACGATGTTTTACCCAGGTTTGGGCCCTCTTGATGGAGGTAAAACCCTACGTCCTGCTTGATTATACTTCATAATATGTGTATTACAAGAGTTGATCTACCACGAGATCGGAGAGGCTAAACCCTAGAAGCTAGCCTATGGTATGATTGTATGTTGTCCTACGGACTAAAACCCTCCGGTTTATAAAGACACCGGAGGGGGATAGGGTTACACAAGGTCGGTTACAAAGGAGGAGATATACATATTTGTATTGCCTAGCTTGCCTTCCACGCCAAGTAGAGTCCCATCCGGACACGGGACGAACTCTTCAATCTCGTATCTTCATAGTCCAACAGTCCGGCCAAAGGATATAGTCTGGCTGTCCGGAGACCCCCTAATCTAGGACTCCCTCAGCCTGGCTCCCACGTTTTGGTACCTTACGTTCCGTTATATCGTCTAAGGTAGCACTAGGAGAACTACTTCAATTGTGCCATGGTTCATCCGGATGAGCACCTCAGTAGAGAAAGCCGAAAACTGACTGTCATGATACAGTGAGAGACTGGTCAACCACTCAATGACTACTCGGAATCTTCAGGATTCCTCCACATTAACGAAGGGCTATTTCCCTGTCATGTACGTACGCGCCCCGTATTTGGACGAGTGCAGAAGTACCAGGGGCTATATAGTAGCCCCACTGTCAAACTCCTATGGCTAAGTGAAAGTGTTAAAGCAATATAGTCTGATTGCCTCATTCTCTATGATATCACCTCCTTAACGGACCAAGACGTTGGATCAAGTGTGGATATGCATCTTTTGCGAACACCCCCGCATTATATGCCTGGGGGCGGAAGCCGACGACTGCAAACTTTCAGGTTATATACATATATACATAAACGGCCGCACAGGAGACATCATAGTACTTTCAGGCAAAAGTATAAATACAGCCTTGATTAATTCAGAAAAACATTGTTTGTACAATGGGACTACATGTCACTGGAAAATAATATTCTTCGAGCACTGAGCCTCTATCAAACGAGCACCTTCAAGGACTTCTTCAAAGTAGTGCTCGGCAGCAACTCGGCCTATAGCCGAACCCTGTGCCGCAACAGTGGTGGCCTCCATCTCCGCCCAGTATGTTTTGACACGGGCAAGGGCCATCCGCGCACCTTCTATGCACGCTGATCTGTTTATAGCATTGATGTGTGGCACATCTTCAAGGAATTGTTGCACCAAGCTAAAATAGCTACTCGGCCTTGGCCCTCCCGGCCATAGGTGATCCACAACGGACCTCATGGCAAGTCCGGACAACCTATGGAGCTCGGCCCAATCGTTCAATCGCTCATTCAGCAACAGCGGGCGGACTGGAGCGTGAAACTGTGACCAGAACAGCTTCTCCACTTCGGGACCTTTTTGATCCTTGAAGTACTCGGCCGCATCAATAGCACTTGCAGCCAAATCCATGTAATCGTCCGCAGAACTCCATAGCCGGTCCAGAGGAGCATATTTCGGATCTCCGAACTTAGTCCGCAACAAGAAGGGCTTCCCAGAAACGATATCCGCAGCTTGATTCATCTCCTCCTTCGTCGCTCTAATTTTGGAGCGGGCTTCCTTGGCAGCCACCCAGGCCTTCTCCAGGGAGTCCTGGATTAGGGGGTCTTCGGACAGCCAGACTATATCCTTTGGCCGGACTATTGGACTATGAAGATACAAGATTGAAGACTTCGTCCCATGTCCGGATGGGACTCTACTTGGCGTGGAAGGCAAGCTAGGCAATACGGATATGTATATCTCCTCCTTTGTAACCGACCTTGTGTAACCCTAGCCCCCTCCGGTGTCTATATAAACCAGAGGGTTTTAGTCCATAGGGCAACATACAATCATACCATAGGCTAGCTACTAGGGTTTAGCCTCTCTGATCTCGTGGTAGATCTACTCTTGTAATACTTATATCATCAAGAACAATCAAGCAGGATGTAGGGTATTACCTCCATCGAGAGGGCCCGAACCTGGGTAAAACATCGTGTCCCCTGACTCCTGTTACCATCCGCCTTAGACGCATAGTTCGGGATCCCCTACCCGAGATCCGTCGGTTTTGACACCGACAACGTGGATTTCACATTTCATGGTATCCCTAGTAAGTTTTCCAATGCAAATTCAAATTTAAAAGATGAACAATATGGAGGTGAGAAAACTTTGTATGTATCAAGCATATGACCACACACACACACACACGCACGCACGAACACAACAACAATCCAATAAGTATAGTGCATCTATTTTTCCAAACCATGCATGTATGACACGAATTCAAAATACTCCTTATATTCCTAAATATTAGTCTTTTAGAGAGTTCAACAAGTGACTACATACGGAGCAAAATGAGTGAATCTAGACTCTAAAATATGTCTATATACATCCGTATGTGCCAGTCCATTTGAAGCCTCTAAAAAGACTAATATTTACGAACGGAGGGAGTAAAATGTAAGACATCCATGGTCCTCAGTTCAATATTTAAAATGAACATGAAACTGAAACATGAATATTAAGTCTAGTACTACAGTACATGCAAATGTTGTGTTTAGGCGGAGCTATGATTGTCGGCGCTCAACCCCTCAACCTTAGATAAAATTGTGGAGCTCTATTTAGGGTTGTTTAGATTATATTTTTTTCCCCACCCTCCCAACCACCGATTGGTTGTGCACCCCACCCCTCCTCCCCGGGAGAATATCATGTGCCCCGATACCTTAGATGCTATATGCCGATACGAGTTGCTTGGAGCTTGTAGATCTGAGATATAGCAGCTCACATGATGTGTCTTAATATTTTTGCAGGAAACCTTGATGAGTTTGAGAATTGCACACAATTTGTACAAAAACTACTTAGATGCCCTTTGATCCCATATCCAACGACCTTGAAGCTCGTATCACTGTAGCATCTAAGATGAAGGAGGACATCATATTCTCCTATATGTAAGAATATCATGTGCTACCACACCTTAGATGCTTTGGTGATACAAGCTCTTCGGAGGCATTGGATTTGTGACCCAACACCTCCTCGGTGGTTCGGATGGTTTTTTGCAGAAAAGCCCCAAAAGAGTTCGGCCACTGCTTACAAGCACAAAGACTGCTCAGATGCCATTGGATCTTAGATCAAACAACCTCCAAGCTCGTATCACCGTAGCATCCAAGCTGCGATAGCACCTTATGTTTTGTCGCACGGGAGAGTATGAGGTGCTCCCGCACCGTAGATTCTATGGTGATACGAGTTCACTGAGATCTAACGGCCCACAGTAGGAGGTTTGAATGTTTTTGCAATATACGGCTGATAGAGTTTGGGAAATGCGTAGAAAGTACAAGTACTACACATGTGCCATCTGATCACTGATCATACGACCTAGATGCTCATATCACTGTAGCGGGTAATTAAGCTACGGGGAGCACCTAATATGAGCACCGGGGAGCCGTTGGATCGAAGATGCAGCGGCACACACGAGGCCTGAATGTTTTATTTGCAAAAAAACCTTTGGAGAGTTTGGAAATTGCGCATAATTACAGACTACTCCCAAGCCACTGGATTTCACTTCCAACGGTGTAAAAACTCCTATCACCATAGTATCTAAGCTGTGGGGTGGATGTGATATTCTATGCCGCTGTCATTTTTGTTCGTAAACTTGCAAAATACGTGTAACTCGTGCAGTTACTTGTCTAACCGCGCAAAGTGTTTGTTCAAAAAAACCATCCTACACTGAAATATCGGAACAACACACGGGGGTCCCACTTGTCATTAATCAAATTTGGACCTAAAACTAACAAATCTGAAAGAAGAGATTCGAAATGGCAACCTGGACTACAAAGCATAAGTCGATAGCCTGAAAAAATGAATGGTTGTTGGCTTTGTCCCATAACTTGATTTTATACAGTACTTGCGTTGAGTAGAGTAGAGGGAGTGCCTCGTCAACACGTGCATGACCGTTGTCTCACTTACTGGTGGGTCCCAGGTCTGTGATCTCAATCTCTAGTCTCTCCATCGTCTAACCTTCGCACGGGCACACACGAAGAGCGGCGCTAGCTTGCCGTGGTGTTATTACAATTGAAAAGGCTTGGAAAATAGAAGAATCGCCTAGAACAAGAGACGTTGTGGCTGGTCGAGACGGAGCTAACCACATCTATCCTCCGTGCCACGTTTGCATGATGAAGCTGTGTGGCTAGTGGGGTGTTTTTGACCGACTGGCTGGGTCCCGAGGTCGAACCATAGGTACTACGTCTGATACAGTATATTTTTACACGCATATTTTTCCTCCGTGCCGAGATGTGGCACACCCTACCGCGCGGTTTCAGGGTCCTCCTGGGTGGTGCACGCATATATTCTTCCTGACGTGGGACGCCCTACCGCCCGTTTTCTGGGTCCTCCTCGGTCGTAGCGCTGAAGCAAGTAAATGAGTCGTCAAATCACAAAAGACCACCTTTCCTGCCAAGTACATCAGTGAAGCACAGTGGCTAGCTAGTTGCGCTAGTTCAACCGATTAGCTAGGCCGCCGCCACATTTGTTTTTTCACCCCTTTTTTATCTACTTGCCGGCAGGTAAATTTAAATATCCACCGCGACATTGCTCTGGTGTTTGGGTGCGGCAGGATTTTTAATTTTTTTGATTGACGGGAGCAGGCGCGGCAGGATTTTTAATTTTTTGATTGACGGGAGCAAGCGCGGTAGCAATTAGTCACGATGACTCCGCCTGTAAAAACCCACTGCTCTGTGATGTGAGAAGTCGTCGACTGGTGTTTTACCGTGGTGAAAACCAAAAGATTCCCCGCTCCCTCCGCCTTCCTGTAGATTTCATTGCCTTTCAGCCGTTTCGCCCCCTTTGCTTCCTCTCCCCATTGCTTCTACCTGGTGCCATGGAGGCGCAGCAGATTGTGGAGTCTGAGGTGAGGCGCCTGACACAGGAGCTCCATGCCAAGGATGCGGAGCTCAGGGCCAAGGACGTGGAGCTCCGTGAGCTCAAGGAGGAGAGGAGTGCCATGCTCCTCCGTTATGTGCGGGAGTTCATGGAGCTTCAAAAGCGGCAGGCGTCCACCACAAAGATGCTCGAGGCGTCGGCGGCGTTGCTGCAGAAAGCGGGAGATACGATAGGCCATCAGGGGAGCCGGCTGGAGCGCGAGCGGGCCGATTGTGACGAGGTCCAGGATCGCCTCAGCCACTTGATGAACCAAGTTGCCACGCACATGTTGCGGCTGCGTGATGCCTATCGTCGTGCCAGTGCGACGATGCCGGCTGTCGGGCTAAACCCGTTCGACCACCCGATCGACTTCAACGAGATGCGGCTTCCTGACCTGGACTCCTTCTTCACCTATATCTCTGAGGAGTTGAGCCGTCTCCGCGCAATGGTGGGGGCTGAGCTGGATAAGGAGGGGTTGCGGGCTGCCATCGCCGTTGCCGGGTGAATCCTTTTAGGGCTCCATCACCGGAATCCATTCATGCCATTGGACGCCGTCTTTGACGAGCTGGCTCCCGTCGACCGGGAGAGGGCTCTGCGGGCGGTTGCACCCTGCATCACCAACGTCGTGCGCCTCGAGAAGCAGAGGGACTTCGGTGGTGTTTAGGCGCCCTCTGCATGGGCATGTCCATGTCTCGGCGCAACATGACCGTTGGATCAAACTCAGACGGTGCAGATCAGTCACTGTAGCACAAAGCGTGTGGGTGTGTTTGGTTGCATTCTCATATCAATATAGTTGTTTCCTCTTCGTGTATTTTTGTCAACCTACTAGTGTGGACTCATGCACCCTTCACACACTCTGCCAAACACCCAAAAGTGGGTCGAGAAGGGAACTTTTGCTCCCATCCCGTGCACCCTTCATACACCCTGCCTAACACTATTCGTGCTTCATATGGTTCATGTTTCGTGGAGTACTGTAGCACCATACTCTCCGTGCACTATGGACCTAGTTCTGTTAACATTGATCTCACCGTTCATTCTCGACCAGACAGTCGAAAAAGCGGTACTATGTTACATATAGGAGTAGTTGACATGCGCAAAACATCATTTGTTATCGTTATATCTTACTACACTAGCAACAAGATTGTGTAGTACTGACGTATGAACCACTGCACATGCCTAGTAGTAGGAGCACTATGTATGTTCAAGTGGATGCCGTGTTTCGCACTCTGTCGTAAGAGTGGAAATGCTTGTTGTAATCATTTTTTTCTTCAGAAAAACAATGGACACGCTCTACCGTGCGGATCCTCCTCCAGCCATGCACTAAATTACTCACTTTCACTGACGTGTGGGACAGCCAGTGCCTGGGTCCACCAGCCATGCACTAAATTAATCTGTAGTAGAGTGATGGTAGACTACGTCGATCGAACCGCCGCAGTAATGCCCAATGAGCCGTCAAATCACAAAACCCCCTCCTTTCCAGCAGTAAGTTGGACGGGCGGAGCAACCATCATTTCACTCTTCTCTCTCAGCTTCCTCTCTTGAAGAAAACCCCCACTCACTTCGCTTCTCCCTCATCTTGTTCCTCCTTTCACTATTCTCTCTCAGCTTCCTCTATTAGATGGACGCCGGAGCACCTGCCGACGTGATGTCTATGGCTCTGGCCAAAACCGTCGAGGCTCATGGTACGAAGAAGTGCAAGCACCCCGCCGAGACTACCGCAGACAAGCTCAAAGGCATCGCCCTGTCCAAGCCCCCCTCTCCGGGATCCCTCATTAAGCAAGTCCAGGTAATGTCTCTTGTGGACGATCTTTTTCTCGATCTTGATCATGTTTTTTCATCTAACACGCAATACTAGTACTAGTAGTACAACTTTCTGGGTGATCTTGCATGTGATTTTAGTGTGCCAAATGACGGTTCTAAATTCCTCTTTTGACCAAAACATGCGAGAGGTTGACACTGATTTCTTATAGATTACTTTCAACTACTCCCTCTGTCCCAAATTTCTTGTCTTAGATTTGTCTAGATACGGATGTATCTAATACTAAAATGTGACTTGATACATCCGTATCTAGAAAAATCTAAGACAATAATTTTGGGACGGAGAGAGTACTTTATGAACATCAATGCTACCTTTTAAGAGGGTATATTTGCCTCAGTAACTTGTGTTATGGATATTGCATGTAATCCCTCTGCTCTCATGCCTTTGAAGACATGTTCTAGTATCTTTGTTCACTCATTTCTGTGCGTATATGTAGTCATATATGGAGTATAATATCGAAAACCATCTTATATTTCTGAACGGAGGTAGTAATAAAATATGGTTTCTGTTTGAATTAGAACCAGGTCCGCGGTGGAGATGAAGTTCTCAAAGTCATGTCGTGTGAACTGGAAGACCTGATGATGAGTTCTACTGCTGAACTATCCAGCTGCTTTGTCCTTGTTGCCATGTGTCCTGAACTAGTGTTTTCCTGTAGCATTGTTGCCAGGCGTGTTCTCGAGGTTGTACTTGACCACAACAATTTCCTGGTCATGCCTTCGATTACGAAGGGTGTGGTTCTTGTAAAGCTTCCCAACAAATCTGATGCGGCCTGTCTTCATCATCATGTTTATGAGTGGAAAGTCCACTCTGTTAGGTTCTCCAAGGTTGACAAGATGGTGATGGTGCATGTAGACATCTCACATGAAGTCCATGGCCTAGTCAGTTATGCGGGGTTCATCCCGTAGGTCGGTGGCAAGAAATAGCCTGCAAAGTTTAGTTAGTGCAAGTTTGCTTGTCTGTAGTAAGTACTATTGTTCAGTACTTGATTTGTGTTTGTGAACCCTGTATTGTTTATTAGTACTGCCGCTTTTGGTGTGTGGTCAGTCCTGAGAACGGTCTATGTTAATGTCTGTCCACTCAATTCAGTCTGTATATTTTGAAGTATCCAGATCATATTTTTTGTGAGCACGGTTTATCAATTATGGTTACACTCCAATATCTGTATGCATTGCAGGGTTTATCGCACCCACCAGGATTTCCAGTCCCATGGATGTTCAGTCCATACGATTTGTCACGACCTTTGGACTGTCCTGCTTGTGGGAGTAGGCGGGGCCCCTGCATGCCACGCGTAGTTGGATGATCAATCTTCTGTTTAGTACTTCAACATACAGATTTCCTGGTAAGGATTCACTCGTGTCACATCAAGTAAATCTTATTGATTTACTGTCTAAATCTTATTGATTTAATGTCCTGTTTTCTTTCTTTTCCTGCAATTTTACGATGCAGGTTTTGCCATGTGACATTCATCACAGAATAAACCGTTTGGTTTGCTCTATGATGGCTATTTTTGCAGGTTTCACTTCTTATGTCGTGTCTATAACGAAGGCACTGTCCATCACTTATATTACTGGAAAAAATTGGATCAGTCTGTTGTCTGAGTACAAGCTGAATCCCTATGATGAACTGCAGTTTGGTTTAACAAAAACGCCACAATTAGTCCTTCTCGCATTTAAAAGAAATGAAGAAAAAAATTGGATCACGGTCACGGATCCTAGTCAAGTTAGAAAGCTGATCATAGCAGACCAGACACGATCGCCGCTGTCTCGCACAGATCAATCACTGGCAGTTGCTCTAGCACTGACAGCAGCAGCAGCTCAGTCTGATCCAGCTGAGGATTGGGCACCAACCGCGTCAGCGGATCAGTCTGATCTACCGAAGGATCGGGCATCGACACCGGCACCTGCTCCGACAGCGGCACCAGCTCTATAAGGAGCACCATCTCCGGTAGCAGCAGCGGCTTCGGCACCTGCACCAACACTTGCACTTGCATCTACTCCGGCCCGTGTAGTTGCACCGGCAACAGACTGGGCTGCAGTTCGCACTTCATATACCAAAGTCCTTACAAAAACGGACATGTCCACCTTCTTGGTAAGCATTGGCCACCCAAGTGCTTCGTTCTTTTCCTTTCCATGTTGTTTCACATGATTCACTGTGTTGATCTAACTGTTTGGGTATGTCTTCTTGTTTGCAAACAGAGAATTCCTAGAGCAACGAGGGAGTCGTTCAACAATCCGGGCGACCGCGGCCAAGTTTCTATTACCATGCGCAGCCTTGGTGTGAATGAACCTGCTCAATATACCGTAAGTACAAAGGATGGTCGCATGATGATTGATGCTAAAAGATGGTCAAGGTTCAAATCTAAATCATATCTTGCGGTAGGGGATGATGTCAAAATCGAACTTTCTCGGCAAGGAGAGCTGGTCCAAATCAATTTTGAAATTCTTCAGTAGCAGCACGCAACTGCCGAACTAATCTATCCTCCGAGAGATTTTGATGTAATAATCTGGCATGGTGAAACAAGTGTCCTGTGTGTATAAGCAGTACGACAGTATTATTTATCACATGGTATATCGTTGATAGAATTGCAACTCTAATTGCTGGTTAGGAACTGTCGTTCGATTTCATTCCAACAGTTGTCGTGCTTTATTCAATTTTGTGTATTCACCTTGCGACAGCATCTAAAACCAGCGCCGTACCGATCGCTTGCAAAATGAAAAGCGTTGAGGTAGAACACATGGGCCCCAAACATGCAGGGTCGGCCTGCGGCCCAAAGTCCAGAACCGTGAGCCTATCTGCGTATTATATTCTCAGCTGAACCCCCATAATGCCTATGCATTGCAGAGGGAGTATATTTCTTGGCAAGGTGAGCCTGTGATATAAAAGATTTGTATATTTATTTACAGAGGGAGTATCTCTCTGTCAAAAAATATATTTATGTGTAACTAGTTACTCCTGTCTTTCTACTTCCTTTCACTGATATGTGGGGAAACAGGCAACGGGGTCCACATGCCATATGCACAAATTAGAGTGCACAACTACACGGTAGACACACCCCGGTCGTAGCGCCGCAGTAATGCCCAATGAGCCGTCAAATCACAACCCCCCCCCTTTCCAGCTTTAGCAGTAAGCTGGATGGACGAAGCAGCAATATTTCACTGGGCCTGAATCCCCTTCTCCCTCGTCTGCTTGTTCAGAGAAAACCCCCTCTCGGCAATTGCATAGGGTTTTCTCATGGAGAACCAGGTACGAATTCTTCATCCATCCCTGATAAATCCAAGTCCCTTAGTCGCAGGTAATCCTAGGATGGCAGCCGCCGCCGTTGATGCATTTTTTTCCTACTGAATCTAGTGTGTTTCATTTGCAGTGCCCAAAGTGCGAGTACCCTATAGGTTTCTGCGCCCTCGGCAAGAGGCCACACTTGTTCCTTCTCATCCTAACACATCATTTTGAAATGCGCACAGTATGTTCCTAGAATCCTCTTTTCTATCTGAGAGGGTGGGGTTTTTTTGAACATGTTGTGTTCTCATATTATTTTTCCTGCAGTGTATTATTTGCTCTGCCAGAACACATGTACCCAAGATGCTCGGCCTTGCCATAACTGAATACACTAGTTTAATGGTCACAGTGAAGACAAGCCATGGATATAAGTTCCGAGTTGGGTTCATGAACCAAGAAGATTGCTGCTTTTTTATGGCCGAACTTGGATAAACTTTCTCAAGTGTTACAGACTGAAAGTTGGCGCACGAATGTTGATGGAAATAGCAGAACCTGGTCTCATCTTCACTGTGATCTTCCACCCCGACGTCATTCCAATTGTTCATCCATGTTAGTTTTGTATCTGGTTCTTGCTTGTTGCCTCGATTACTTCTTAATCCACCTATTCTGTCTAACTAATCACAATTTAACTTTAGAAGTAGCAGCGAATCTCTCACAAAGATGCTACTTCTAACTAATATTTTCTTATAATTGGTGGCACGTGTAGGTTTTTTCAGAGTTAAGCAGTCTGCTCGTTTGTTACTCTATAATAACTCGGCTGTTACTAATGGCACTGAAGTTGACTGGATCAACATCCACAAGTTCCTACACTTTATTGATCGTCTTGAGGTCCTTGTGGGGCGTTTCAATGGTGGAAGGCCACGTGGGATATGTGTGCCACTGCTGCACTCGTTGAACAGGTCCAACTATGTCAAGAAACTTATGGTACGAGCTGTTTTCTGTTATATATGTTGTTCATAAACTATTGCTTATACACAGTTTTACAGTTGTGATCTTCTTGAAACAGGAACTGCCGAGTTCTATTGTTCCTATACAGATGCCTAATCATGGTCGGGTCAGACTTGCGCTTGGTCACAACATGATGTTTATGTTGACCTACTCAATTCCCCTTGGAGGTGAAAAGATACTTATTCATGGGTGGTCTCAAATAATGAAGGCCCGTCCATCTTGGAGAATAGGACAGAAGATTATGTTCATGCTTTTCCATGGCTCTAAAGCGAATATCCTGTTTATTGACCACGTTGCGAGATGAAGCCGCTTTCAGAAGGTTGTGGATGCGCGGGGTGGCGCCTGGGCCTTGTCCTGGGGCTTGGCGGCCTCACCCTTGGTTAACTGTAGACAAAGTAGCACTGTTCGAGGCATGCTTTGTACGGTTGAACCTGTATAAGTACTCATACTGCTTTCAGCTTTGGTTGTTAAGTGCCCCTGCTGGTTTCAGTTAAGGTTGTTAAGTACTCCTGCTGCTTTTACAGTCTGGCGTGTTTCTTCAGTCCTATCTTCCTCCAGCCACCAAAACCGAACCAGCATCGGCGGGGTCGCCTGCTTCCGCCTCCCACGACTGGCTGCGCCTCAGCACACACATCGCCGCCCCACCGTCTCCTAAATCGTTAACGCCGACGTCCTCCGCACGCTTTGGTGCGCTCACCGCGCCGCCGTCCTCTCGCGTTGTCAACATGGTCAACAAACAATAGGAATCTGCAGAAGTACGTGGAGAGGATGACATTAGGGGCCCACCACGTCAGCGTATGGAAAAATAAAATGCTTCCTCCTAGTGTTTTCCTGACATCTGGCACCCACGACATTGTGAGCGTATATAGTTAATAGACAAGAGAACAGCACAAGATCGGCTGACACCTGGGACGTAGCTACTCGAGCAGTATTTTTTTGTTTGGTATTGTTGAGACGGAGCAGGGTTTGAACTGGGTTGTGGCCCGTCTAGCCCAGGCTTATATTTTATGTTCACCATGTGACCAGCCCAGCTATTTTTTGTGAAAATGAGCCCAGTTTATTTTTTCTGAAGAATACCCAATCCAGGCCTACTTATTTTTCTACGCCCTGATGGGCTGCAACTCTTTCAAGACGCCTGCAAATCTTGAAAGTAATATGAAATGGGTTGTAAATATAAAAACAGATGACAAATTGGCAATTACTTTATAATTTCTGAATTTTTTCACATTTTCAGATTCCTATTTCACTGGGCATTAACCTAATTTAAATATATCTTCAAAGTACTTTAAATCTGGCTCGACATTTTGGTATTAAAAATAGTTTGGAACCCACAGAAATATGCGAAATTGGCCCTGGCCAACCAAAAAAACGACTGCAATAAATTGCATAAGAAGTTGCCATGAGCTATATATAAATTATTTAAAAAAAGAGGGAGTGGTCTGACTTGTGGGCCTGTTTAGTTGACGCGTATGCAAGATTTTTTTAGTTATTATATACGTCAACAAACGATTCTAGCAGACGTAACCGTTGGATGTCAATCCAACGGCCGTCGTGTTGCTTCAATCTCTGATCTTCTTGCTCCAGCCGCCAAAGCAGCGCCGGCGGGACCGCCTACTCCCGCCTTCCGTCGCCGGTTGTGCTGCCGCGTAGGCCTCAGCGCCCCCTACTACTCCCACCGCTAGCCAGGGCATCCCTCTACTCACCCACACCCCCTGTTATTCGGCGGCGACGGCAGCCTCACACCGCAGCCAAACCGGTGAACCCTCGTACTCCTCTCTGCGCGGGCTTCCACTGCCGCGTCTTCCCCGGCTCTGTGTCGTCCCCTTCCTAGGCCTCGCCGTCGTCCACCGCCGTGGTGCTCTCGGCGCGGCATGGTTAATGTGGTCAACGGCCGACTTCCATCGGAAGGGTACTGTACGTGGAGAGGCTGACAGCTGGGTCCACGGCAGCCGCAAGGAAGTGCCTCCTTATTACGTGGAAAATAATTATTCCTCCACCTAACAGCAGGGACCCACCGGACGGGCCACCAGTATTTCGTGAAAAAAATGTTTCCCCCTGACTGCTGGGACCCACAGGACGGGCCACTGTATTTCGTGAAAAAAACGTTTCCCCCGCGGTCAGCTCGGACCCACCGGAAGTGCCTCCTTATTACGCACAAAAAATGAATACCCCCTGCTAGCTGGGACCCACCTTGGTGGGAGGCTGACTTGTGGGCCTACTAAGTTGACTGGGACGGAGGCCTTTGTCAACTTTAGTCAATATATGAACGATTCTAGCTCCAGTGACCGTACGATGTCCATCCAATGGCCGTAGTGCTTCTTCAACCTCTGGCCTTCTTGCTCCAGCCGCCCAAAGCAGCGCCGGTCGTGTCGCTTGCTCCTGCCGCCCGTGGCTGGCTGTGATGCCGCGGAGGCCTCACCACCCCCTACTACTCCCACCACTGGCCAGGCCATCCCTCTACGCACCCACACCCCCTGTTATTCTGCGGCGATGGCAGCCTCACACCGCAACCGAACGAGTGAACCCTCATATTCCTCTACGCGTGGGCATCCACTACCGTGTCTTCCCTGGCTCTGCGTCATCCCCTTCCTAGGCCTCGCCGTCGTCCACCGCCCTGGTGCTCTCGGCGCGGCGTTGTCAACGTGGTCAAGGAATGGCTTCCATCGGACGTGGACTGCACGTGGAGAGGCTGATAGCTGGGTCCACGGCCGCAGCAAGGAAGTGCCTCCTTATTACGCACAAACTAATTATTCCTCCACCTGACAGCGGGGACCCATCGGACGGGCCACCGTATTTCATGAAAAAAACATTTCCCCCTGACTGTTGGGACCCACCAGCTACATCTTCACACGCAAGGAAGTGCGTCCGAAAAAAATGATTCGCCCCCCTGACTGTTGGGACCCACCAGCTACATCTTCGCACCAAGGAAGTGCGTCCGAAAAAAACGATTCGCCCCCCTGACTGCTGGGACCCACCAGCTACATCTTCGCACACAAGGAAGTGCGTCCGGGTAAAAAACGACCCCCCCTGACTGCTGGGACCCAGCAGCTACACCTTCGCACACAAGGAAGTGCGTCCGGGCAAAAAAACAAAACGATTCGCCCCCCTGACCGCTGGGACCCTCCAGCTACATCTTCGCAGGCAAGGAAGTGCCTGACAGTCGGGACCCACCTGGTCGAAGCGTACGTAGCGTTGTCATTCTGGTCACGAACGTGTACGTACATATATACTGGTCGATGTAGAGGCGCGCACGTGTCGTAGTAGAGGCGCGTACATGTCGTTGTAGAGGTGCGCACGTAGCATGTACACATACGTACAGCGGCCAGGGTGCAAGAAAGAAAATACGGCCACGTACGTACATACGGGCAGGGTCTCGAACGCCTACTCGCGCATACGTACGGCCAGGGCTCGTGTACATGGCTGGGTCGGAACGGAGAAACAATGTCGTCTCATGTTCATGGGAGGCAACGGAATGCGTCGTGTTCATGGGGAGGCAACGGAATGCATCATGTTCGTGGGGAGGCAACGGAATGCGTCGTGTTCATCGGGATGCAACGGAACGCGTGGGAGCCAACCGGCTGGGTCGGAACGGAATGCGTGGTCGTGTTCATCGGGAGGGCTTGGACAGAACAGGCGATGGAAACGAGGCCTGGCGTACCGCAAAATGGAGGAAACGGCCTTGTGTTCGACCGGCCACATTCGAAACGGGATCATGTTCATTAGGAGGGGTCTGGCGTACCACAAAACGGAGGAAACGGACCTCCTACGGTCGAAACTGGGGTCCTGTTCATCGGGAGGGGTGTGGTGTACCGCAAAACGGTGGAAACAGACCTCCTATGGTCGAAACGGGGGTCCTGTTGATCGGGAGAGGTGTGGCGTACCGCAAAACGGGACTCTGCGGGATATTGTTCATCTCCACCGTCGACCTCCTCCAGCCTCCACGGGCTCCTATTCATCCAGCCTCCACCGCGCGCTACTCCACCGGCTACTGTTCAACCACCCCTCCACGGGCACCCCTCCACCGTCTACTGTTCATCCATCCGTCCACACCACGGGGTCCTGTTCAACCACCCCTCCACAGGCAACCCTCCACCGTCTACTGTTTACCCAGCCCTCCACACCACGGGGTCCTGTTCATCTAGAGGCAACGCCACCGCTCACTGTTCATCCACCCCCCCCCTCGCAACGCTCACTGTTCATCCAATCGATCGGCTTCAGTTAGCAGCAGTAGCGAAGGAATCGCTCGATCGGGTTCAGTTAACAGCCATCGATCGATCGCTCGGGTTCAGTAATGCGTAGCCTGCAATGCAATCACTCGGGTTCAGTTAGAGACCAACACCTCGCTCAGGTTCAGTTAGAGCCAACGCCTCGCACACACGCGCATACGTGTACGAGAGAAATGCGCATCGCTCGGCCCCCGACCTCCCACGGTAACCGGGAACTCCTCGAAATTTTCCTCTCCCTCGCTTCTACCACGGTTTTTTCCGTCATGGACGGCCCAAAGAATGTCATGCAGCTGCGTCTCCGGCCCGCCCAGGACGAAAAGCCCATTTTCTGTCATGATTTTTTGTCATAGAAGTAGGAGCCCACCACATCTATGCTGATACCGGGTTTTGTCACAATTATCGTCATAGAAGTTTCATATGTATGACAGAAAAAATTCGTTCGACCCAAAATGTCACGGATGTGTCTTTTTTTTGTAGTGTACCCTAGACAAACAAGCCAATCACACCAACAGAGACTGTTGGGTTTTCAAACAGGCTGGCAAGTTAAATGCCGAAAACAAAGATAAGGGATCACAAAATGAGGACGAGGACGAAGAGCCCCAGCAGCCGAACACCGGAGGGCAGAAGAAATTCCCCCCTCAAGTCAAAACGGTGAACATGATATACGCTACACACATCCCCAAAAGGGAGCGTAAGCGAGCACTTAGGGACATCTACGCGGTAGAGCTAGTCACCCCAAAATTCAATCCGTGGTTGTCATTCCCGATCACCTTCGATCGTCGAGATCATCCAACTAGTATCCGACATGGCAGGTCAGCCGCACTGGTCCTCGACCCAATCATCGACGGATTTCACCTAACACTAGTCCTAATGGATGGCGGTAGCAGCCTCAACCTGCTCTATCAGGATACAGTGCGGAAGATGGGCATTAATCCCTCACGAATCAAACCCACAAAGACTACCTTTAAAGGAGTCATACCAGGCGTTGAGGCCCGCTGCACGGGCTCAATCATGCTGGAGGTGGTATTCAGTTCCCCGGACAACTTCCGAAGCGAAGAGTTAATCTTCGATATCGTCCCCTTCCACAGTGGCTACCACACATTACTTGGACGAACCGCATTTGCTAGATTCAACGCAGTACCACACTATGCCTATCTCAAGCTGAAGATGCCCGGTCCATGCGGCATCATAACAGTCAACGGAAACACAGAACGCTCCCTCCGGACAGAGGAGCACACCGTCGCCCTAGCAGCAGAGGTACAAAACGGCCTTCTCAAGCAGTAGCATAATCTGGCTACTGAGCCCCTGGACATCATTAAGAGGGTCCGGACCACACTGCAACAGGACAGCGCGGCTCGTCAAGAGCTCGATTAGCAATTCAGCCTCCGTCCCAATCCCTATGAGGTAGTGGCATTCATACCACGCATCCATAACTACGCACTCAAAATTCCATGGGCATCGACAGAGGCACAAGCTATCCCGGATCCACGGTTCGTCCAGACCGATCCCGGACAAACGTATAACTTTACTATATATTTTTCCATGTTTCAGTTTTCTCCTATGGGGGTCTCCTTACGGCCTGATTAACGACCCCGGCAAAGGACAAACACACCGGATTGACACGGAGCATAGCGTACATGGGAAGCCCTAAGAGGCTAACCGTTTTCAGGACCCACGCGCAATCCGCCTTCGGGTATGGCATGTCAAATAGCCGGTTGCTTTTTGCATTATCTTGTACCAATGCGCTTGGACGCATAAACCCAGCATCATGAGCCAAGTTCAAGGGCTCCGAACTCTATCTCTGTTCTCCCTCTGTTTTCCTTTATATTTCTTATTTCCTAACAGTCGTACACTCTAGTACGTATCATATTTGCCAGGGGCTCCCCATCGCCCCATGATACGGCAACAAAGCCTGAACAATCCCTAAAGATAAGTTTGGCACCCCGAATTTAGCATTATATGCATTGGCTCCGAATCATGTCTTTGGTCAATAGTTGGGTTGCCCGGCTCCCGTGCTTGCTACCCTATGTTCCGCTAAATCGGCTAGGGTAGTAAAGGAAGAACTACTGCGATTGTGCCCTGGCCTTGACCAGATGAGCACCTCAGTAGAGAAAGCCGAAAACTGACTGTCATGATACGGCGAGAGCCGGTCAGCTGTTCGAGGGTCACAAATCGTTGGAGATTTTTTCTGCATTATGCGAAATATCGGCACTTCCTGATCAGATGCTGACAGCCCCCTGGTTCAAACCAGGGGCTGCACCTATGCTTTATTATAAAACTCCTATGGCTAAGTGAGGGCGTTTAAGCCGTACAGTCTGATTGCCTGGTTCGTTGCGCTAAACAACTCCTTCAAGTACCATACAATTGGATCAAGATTGTTTAGATTCCATCCCGAACACCTCCGTACTACTTACGTGAGGGCAGAAGCCGACGACTGGCCAACCCTCAGATTACATACAAAACGGCTGCACAGGAGGAAACAATTCAAAGCATAATCATATTACATTACAAAATAGGCTTTGTTCCAGTAATACAAGGCAAAGGCAACACGCATACATTTACTCAAATACAATATCCTGCGAACATTGTGCCACCGCAAGACGAGAACCCTCTAAGGCATCCGCAAAATATCGTTCAGGTGTGTGGTGTTCCTTGCCCTCCGATGGCCCTCTGGTCACCTCGACGGCATCCATCTTCGCCCACCACATCTTGCAACGGGCGAAGGCCATGCGCGCACCTTCAATGCAGGTCGAGCGCTTGACGACGTCTAGCCAAGGACAGGTGCTCACCATTCGCCTCACGAGTCCGAAGTAGCTGCTTGGCATAGCTTCGGCTGGCCATAGCCGGATTATGAAATCCTTCATGGCTAGTTCGGCCACCCTATGCAACTCCACCAGCTGTTTCAGCTGATCGGTGAAGGACACGGGATGCTTTGGCGCCGCATACTGCGACCAGAATAGCTTCTCCGTAGAATCCCCTCCTTCGGCTCGGTAGAACTCTGCGGCGTCTGATACACTGCGTGGCAAATCCGCAAATGCTCATGGGGAACTCCGAACCTCGGTTAGTAAAAGGTACTGCTTCGCCGCATACTTGCTTTGCATCTTAAATGCCTTACCCGCCGTGATCTTCTTGGCCTCCTAGATCTCCTGGAGGGCAGCCTGGGCCTCATTCCGTGCAGTCTCCGTGCTCTGACGAGCCTTGGCGTGTTCGGTCCCTTGAACGGATGCATCATGCTCCAAGGCTTCGCATTTCTTGACCGCATCCTGGAGCTCCTCCTGGATTTCTTTGACCCAGGCCTTGGACTTCTTACGAGCAGCCTGCTGCTGGACAACCTTCTCCTCGGCCTCGCCCATGGCCTTCTTCAAGGCCTCGACCTTGGTCGCGGCTCCTACACATATTACGACACGGCGGTTAATATACAACGCCTGTCCTTTCTAAACAAACAGCAAGTAGTCACTCACCTTGCTTCTCCTGGAGCCGAACCTTGACCTCGCCGAGCTCGTTCTTGGTCTGCTCCAGCCTCTACCTCAGCTCAGAGAGTTCGGCAGCATGGGAGGTCGCAGCCAACAGCGATGTCTGTTCATTCATACATACTATGTTAGTCTCCTACAACAGAAGAATTGATCCTCTGTCCAGTTATTCCTGCCGAACACCGGACATCGTCTCAGGGGCTACTAGCTATAGTGGGTTTTTCTCTTTCTTACCTCGAAACCTCTCAACAGGCTACTGCAGGCTTCGTTTAGTCCACCCTTGGCAGACTGAATCTTCTTGATCACCGCACCCATAAGGACACGGTGCTCGTCCACGACAGAGGCGCTTCGAAGCACCTCCATCAGGTTATCCGGCGCCCCTGGACGGACAAGGGCCACCGATGGGAGCGGCGCATCCCCCTCCTTTAAAGGGGGCCGCTCGCCCGACTCCGGAGTCATATGGGCCTCCGGAATCGTATTCGGCTGAGGGCCGAACTGGATATGGCCCTCTAGGCCAATCTCCATGGGGATCGCTTCCCCCATGTGTCCGGCAGTGGAGGTCTTGCCCTGTGGCGCCTCCCGGACAGCGTCCTGGGCTCCTCCCCGCTACGGAGCGGTCCTCCGGGATAACACCTCGGTGTCCTCCCTAGCCCCGGGAGAATGAGCAGGCGATGGTGACATGCTCGCCATCTCCGACGGAGCCAGCGAACCTCCAGATGAGGATTGCTGGGTAAGGTCGCAGGTCGGACTACAATAGCACAATTAACTATGTCATAATAATAAAGTGAAAGGGTCGGATGTGCGCATGAGGAGCCGTGTCACTTACGATGCGGCCGGGGGCTTAGCGCGGGGGCGTCTCTCCGGACTGCTGTCAACGTCCCACACGGTGTTGACCGCTGGGATGCTTTTCCCCTTCTTGGGTGTGTTCGCCTTCGGATGCACCGAAGCCACCCTCTTCTTCTTCCTCTCCTCAGGGGGAGGGTTGTTTTCCTCCTCCTCCTCTTCCTCGCCATTGTCCTCAGCGACAGAGGAATAGGCTTCGTCGTCTTCGGATGCCATGTCCGAAGTGCCCTTGCGACGGGGGCTACCCTTGGCCCCCTTGGCCTTCTTCTCCGGCGTCTTATAAGGCGCCGACACCAGCATCTTCGCTAGATGTGGGATGACCGGTTCTTCAGGTAGCGGAGCCGAACACTGGATCCACTTAGCCCTCTCCATCCAGTCCTGGAAATGTAATAATAAGCTCAGACATCATCCTTGAAATGATTAAATTAGGGATGCATCGAAAAATAGCATACCTCACTGGCAAGGTGTCTACAATCGTGACCACGGTCTGAATCCGTGGCCAGTGGCTTCTCATTGCCCTTAAAGAGCAACTTCCATGCGCCTTCGTGAGTAACCTTGAAGAGCCTCACTAGAGTCTGGTCCTTCTTTGGGTTGAACTCACACAGAGGATGGCTTCGGCGCTGGCATGGAAGGATCCGGCGAACCAGCATCACCTGGATCACATCAACGAGCTTGACTTGGTTTGGTGGACATGCTCTGGACGCGCGTCTACATCGCTATCACCTCGTCAGGGGAACCTGATACGTCTCCAACGTATCTATAATTTTTGATTGCTCCATTCTATATTATCTACTGTTTTGGATGTTTATGGGCTTTATTATACACTTTTATATCATTTTTGGGACTAACCTATTAACCCAGAGCCCAGTGCCAGTTTCTGTTTTTACCTTGTTTTAGGGTTTCGAAAAAAAGGAAAATCAAACGGAGTCCAATTGACCTAAAACTTCACAAAACTCATTTTTGGAAGGAAAGAAGCCCAGAAGACTTGAAGTGCACGTAAGGGAACCTTCGAGGAGGTCACGAGGTAGGGGGCCCGCCCACCCCCCTAGGGCGCGCCCTCCACCCTCGTGGGCCCCTCGTGGCTCCCTTGACATACTTCTTCCGCCTATATATCTCCATATACCCTAAAACAATCAGGGAGCACGATAGATCAGGAGTTCCGCCGCCAGAAGCCTCCGTAGCCACCGAAAACCAATCTAGACCCGTTCCGGCACCCTGCCGGAGGGGGGAATCCTTCTCCGGTGGCCATCTTCATCATCCCAGTGCTCTCCATGACGAGGAGGGAGTAGTTCTCCCTCGGGGCTGAGGGTATGTACCAGTAGCTATGTGTTTGATCTCTCTCTCTCTCGTGTTCTTGAGGTGATACGATCTTGATGTATCGCGAGCTTTGCTATTATATTTGGATCCTATGATGTTTTCTCCCCCCCCCTCTACTCTCCTGTAATGAATTGAGTTTCCCCTTTGAAGTTATCTTATCGGATTGAGTCTTTAAAGATTTGAGAACACTTGATGTATGTCTTGCCGTGGATATCTGTGGTGACAATGGGATATCACGTGATTCACTTGATGTATGTTTTGGTGATCAACTTGCGGGTTCCGCCCATGAACCTATGCATAGGGGTTGGCACACGTTTTCATCATGATTCTCCGGTAGAACTTTGGGGCACTCTTTGAGGTCCTTTGTGTTGGTTGAATAGATGAATCTGAGATTGTGTGACGCATATCGTATAATCATACCCATGGATACTTGAGGTGACATTGGAGTATCTAGGTGACATTAGGGTTTTGGTTGATTTGTGTCTTAAGGTGTTATTCTAGTACGAACTCTAGGGCTGTTTGTGACACTTATAGGAATAGCCCAACTATTGATTGGAAAGAATAACTTTGAGGTGGTTTCGTACCCCACCATAATCTCTTCGTTCGTTCTCCGCTATTAGTGACTTTGGAGTGACTCTTTGTTGCATGTTGAGGGATAGTTATGTGATCCAATTATGTTAGTATTGTTGAGGGAACTTACACTAGCAAAAGTATGAACCCTAGGCCTTGTTTCAACGCATTGAAATACCGTTTACGCTCACTTTTATCATTAGTTACCTTGCTGTTTTTATAATTTCAGATTACAAATACCTTTATCTACTATCCATATACCACTTGTATCACCATCTCTTCGCCGAACTAGTGCACCTATACAATTTACCATTGTATTGGGTGTGGTGGGGACACAAGAGACTCTTTGTTATTTGGTTGCATGGTTGCTTGAGAGAGACCATCTTCATCCTACGCCTCCCATGGATTGATAAACCTTAGGTCATCCACTTGAGGGAAATTTGCTACTGTCCTACAAACCTCTGCACTTGGAGGCCCAACAACGTCTACAAGAAGAAGGTTGTGTAGTAGACATCAAGCTCTTTTCTGGCGCCGTTGCCGGAGAGGTGAGTGCTTGAAGGTATATCTTTAGATCTTGCAATCGAGTCTTTTAGTTTCTTGCTTTATCACTAGTTTAGTTTATAAAAGAAAACTATAAAAAATGGAATTGAGTTTATCTCATACGCTTCACCTTTTTAATATCTTTCGTGAGTATGATGGAAAGGAAAATTGTGCTCAAGTGCTAGAAGAAGAAATCTATAAAAATTTTGGCACTAAATATTTGAATGATGAGCATGATTGCAATGTTGTTAGTATAAATTCCTTGAATATCCATGATGCTAATGATATGCAAAGCCACAAGCTTGGGGAAGCTATGTTTGATGAAGATGATATTTTTTGTCCCCCAAGTTTTGATGAGCAAATTTATTATGATGAAAGCATGCCTCCTATCTATGATGATTATTGTGATGACACATGTGCTTTAAAGAATAATGATAACCATGAAACTTGTCATCTTGATCTTAATTTTCAATCACATGATAGTTATTTTGTTGAGTTTGCTCCCATTATTATTCACGAAAAGAATTTTGCTTGTGTGGAGAGTAGTAAATTTTCTATGCTTGTAGATCATGAAAAGAATGATTTAGGTGCTGGTTATATTGTTGAATTCATTCATGATGCTACTGAAAATTATTATGAGGGAGGAATATATGCTTGTAGGAATTGCAATATCAAGTTTCCTCTCTATGTGCTTAAAATTTTGAAGCTATGCTTGTTTTGTCTTCCTATGCTAGTTGATTATTGTTCCCATAAGTTGTTTGCTCACAAAATCCCTATGCATAGGAAGTATGTTAGACTTAAATGTGCTATTCATATTCTTCATGATGCTCTGTTTATGTTTCAACTCTTATCTTTTATGTGAGCATCATTGAAATCATCGTGCCTAGCTAGGGGCTTTAAACGATAGCGCTTGTTGGGGGGCAACCCAATTTTGTTTTAGTACCTTGATTTTTGTTCCTGTTTATTAATAAATAATTCATCTAGCCTCTGTTTAGATGTAGTTTTATGCTTTTTAATTAGTGTTTGTGCCAAGTAGAACCTTTGGGAAGACTTGGGGAAAGTCTTGTTGATCATGCTGTCAAAAACAGAAACTTTAGCACTCACGAGAATTGCTGCCATTTTTTATTGGAGAGTGCTATTTAGTTAATTATTTTTGAATATGATTAATAGATAAATTCCTCACGTCCAGCAATTTATTTTAGAATTTTATGAGTTCCAGAAGTACACGTTTGATCCAGATTACTACAGACTGTTCTGTTTTTGACAGATTCTGTTTTTTGTGTGTTGTTTACTTATTTTGATGAATCTATGGCTAGTAAAATAGTTTATGAACCATATATAAGTTGGAATAAAGTATATATTACACCAATATGAATTTAGAATGAGTTCGCAACAGTACCTAAGTGGTGATTTATTTTCTTATACTAAAGGAGCTTACGAGTTTTCTGTTAAGTTTTGTGTTGTGAAGTTTTCAAATTTTGGGTAAAGATTCGATGGACTACGGAATAAGGAGTGGCAAGAGCTTAAGCTTGGGGATGCTCGAGGCACCCCGAGGTAATATTCAAGGACACCAAAAGCCTAAGCTTGGGGATGCCCCGGAAGGCATCCCCTCTTTCGTCTTCGTTCATCGGTAACTTTACTTGGAGCTATATTTTTATTCACCACATGATATGTGATTTCCTTGGAGCGTCAATTTATTTTGTTAGAATTTGCTTACTGTTATTTAGAACAATGTTTTGCATCTTTTATTTCAATAAAAGTGGCATTGATAGCCTTTACTATGTCTATGTTACAAGTATACATGTTGCTGTTTGAAAACAGAAAGTTTACCGCTGTTGAAATAATTCCCTAGAAAAGTCAGAATGTGATAAAATGTTGAAACCTTTTGAATATTAAGCTCTGATAAATTTACTACAGTGGGAATTTTATTTCATAATTTTTGGAGCTAGGGAAGTATGGATGTTGCTGCATTCTTTACAGACTATCCTGTTTAGGCAGATTGCTGTTATGTTTGCATTGTTTGCATATGTTTGCTTCTTTAATGATTCTATTTGAGGATAGGACTATTAAATATGCAGAGGCCTTTAGTATGCAATGTTTAATAATAATTTTAGTGATTTTCTACAGTAGAGTATGATAAGGTTTTTGCAATGGTTTATACTAACTTATCTCACGAGTCCTTGTTGAGTTTTGTGAGGATGAAGCTTTTGAGATTTAGGGATACCGTGATATGAGAGGAATTAAGGAGACACAAAAGCTCAAGCTTGGGGATGATCAAGGCACCCCAAGATAATATTTCAAGAAGTCTCAAGCATCTAAGCTTGGGGATGCCCCGGTTGGCATCCCACCTTTCTTCTTCAACAACTATCGGTTAGTTTCGGTTGATCCTAAGTTTTTGCTTCTTCACATGATGTTTGCCATTCTTAGAATGTCATTTTATTTTGCTTTGCTTTCTGTTTGAATAAAATACCAAGATCTGAAATTCTTAAATGTTAGAGAGTCTTCACATAGTTGCATAATTATTCAACCACTCATTGATCTTCACTTATATCTTTCGGAGTAGTTTGTCATTTGCTCTAGTGCTTCACTTATATATTTTAGAGCATGGTGGTAGTTTTATTTTGAAGAAATAGAGGAACTCTCATGCTTCACTTATATTATTTTGAGAGTCTTAATAGCATGGTAATTTGCTTAAAATCCTAATATGCTAGGTATTCAAGAATAATAAAACTTTCTTATGGGTGTGTTGAATACTAAGAGAAGTTTGATGCTTGATGATTGTTTTGAGATATGGGGGTAATAATATCAAAGTCGTGCTAGTTGAGTAGTTGTGAAATTGAGAAATTCTTGTGCTGAAGTTTGCAAGTCCTGTAGCATTCACGTATGGTAAACATTGTGTAACAAATTTGAAACATGAGGTGTTATTTGATTGTCCTCCTTATGAGTGGCGGTCAGGGACGAGCGATGGTCTTTTCCTACCAATCTATCCCCCAAGGAGCATGCGCGTAGTGCCGAGGTTTTTGATGACCTGTAGATTTTTGCAATAATTATGTGAGTTCTTTATGACTAATGTTGAGTCCATGGATTTTACGCACTCTCACTCTTCCATCCTTGCTAGCCTCTTCGGTACCGTGCATTGCCCTTTCTCACATTGAGAGTTGGTGCAAACTTCGCCGGTGCATCCAAACCCCGTGATATGATACCCTCTGTCACACATAAACCTCCTTATATCTTCCTCAAAACAGCCACCATACCTACCTATTATGGCATTTCCATAGCCATTCCGAGATATATTGCCATGCAACTTTCCACCATTCAGTTTATCATGACACATTCATCATTGTCATATTGCTTAGCATGATCATGTAGTTGACATAGTATTTGTGGCAAAGCCACCATTCATAATTCTTTCATACATGTCACTCTTGATTCATTGCATATCCCAGTACACTGCCGAAGGCATTCATATAGAGTCATCTTTGTTCTAGTATCGAGTTGTAATCATTGAGTTGTAAATAAATAGAAGTGTGATGATCATCATTATTAGAGCATTGTCCCAAGTGAGGAATAAATAAAAGGAAGGCCATAAAAAAGAGAAGGCCCAAAAAAATATAAAGGCCATAAAAAAATAAAAGGCCCAAAAAAATGAGAGAAAAAGAGAGAAGGGACAATGTTACTATCCTTTTACCACACTTGTGCTTCAAAGTAGCACCATGATCTTCATAGTAGAGAGTCTCTCATGTTATCACTTTCATATACTAGTGGGAATTTTTCATTATAGAACTTGGCTTGTATATTCCAACAATGGGCCTCCTCAAGTGCCCTAGGTCTTCGTGAGCAAGCAAGTTGGATGCACACCCACTAGTTTCTTTTGTTGAGCTTTCATACATTTATAGCTCTAGTGCATTCGTTGCATGGCAATCCCTACTCCTTGCATTAACATCAATTGGTGGGCATCTCCAGAGCTCATTGATTAGCCTCGTTGATGTGAGACTTTCTCCTTTTTGTCTTCTCCACATAGCCCCCTCGTTATATTCTATTCCACCTATAGTGCTATGTCCATGGCTCGCGCTCATATATTGCGTGAAAGTTTATAGGTTTGAGATTACTAAAGTATGAAACAATTGCTTGGCTTGTCATCGGGGTTGTGCATGATGAGAGCATTCTTGTGTGACGAAAATGAAACATGACTAAACTATATGATTTTGTAGGGATGAACTTTCTTTGCCCATGTTATTTTGAGAAGACATAATTGCTTAGTTAGTATGCTTGAAGTATTATCATTTTTATGTCAATATGAACTTTTGTCTTGAATCTTATGGATCTGAATATTCATACCACAATTAAGAAGAATCACACTGAAATTATGCCAAGTAGCACTCCGCATCAAAAATTCTGTTTTATCATTTACCTACTCGGGGACGAGCAGGAATAAGCTTGGGGATGCTAATACGCCTCCAACGTATCTATAATTTTTGATTGCTCCATGCTATATTATCTACTGTTTTGGATGTTTATGGGCTTTATTATACACTTTTATATCATTTTTGGGACTAACCTATTAACCCAGAGCCCAGTGCCAGTTTTTGTTTTTACCTTGTTTTAAGGTTTCGAAGAAAAGGAAAATCAAACGGAGTCCAATTGACCTGAAACTTCACGGAACTCATTTTTGGAAGGAAAGAAGCCCAGAAGACTTGAAGTGCATGTAAGGGAACCTTCAAGGAGGCCACAAGGTAGGGGGCGCGCCCACCCCCTAGGGCGTGCCCTCCACCCTCGTGGGCCCCTCGTGGCTCCCCTGACATACTTCTTCCGCCTATATATCTCAATATACCCTAAAATGATCAGGGAGCACGATAGATCGGGAGTTCTGCCACCAGAAGCCTCCGTAGCCACCGAAAACCAATCTAGACCCGTTCCGGCACCCTGTCGGGGGGGGAATCCTTCTCCGGTGGCCATCTTCATCATCCCGGTGCTCTCCATGATGAGGAGGGAGTAGTTCCCCCTCGGGGCTGAGGGTATGTACCAGTAGCTATGTGTTTGATCTCTCTCTCTCTCTCTCGTGTTCTTGAGGTGATACGATCTTGATGTGTCGCGAGCTTTTCTATTATATTTGGATCCTATGATGTTTTCTCCCCCCTCTACTCTCTTGTAATGAATTGAGTTTCCCCTTTGAAGTTATCTTATCGGATTGAGTCTTTAAAGATTTGAGAACACTTGATGTATGTCTTGTCGTGGATATCTATGGTGACAATGGGATATCACATGATTCACTTGATGTATGTTTTGGTGATCAACTTGCAGGTTCCGCCCATGAACCTATGCATAGGGGTTAGCACACGTTTTCGTCGCGATTCTCCGGTAGAACTTTGGGGCACTCTTTGAGGTCCTTTGTGTTGGTTGAATAGATGGATCTGAGATTGTGTGACGCATATCGTATAATCATACCCACGGATACTTGAGGTGACATTGGAGTATCTAGGTGACATTAGGGTTTTGGTTGATTTGTGTCTTAAGGTGTTATTCTAGTACGAACTCTAGGGCTGTTTGTGACACTTATAGGAATAGCCCAACAGATTGATTGGAAAGAATAACTTTGAGGTGGTTTCGTACCCCTACCATAATCTCTTCGTTCGTTCTCCGTTATTAGTGACTTTGGAGTGACTCTTTGTTGCATGTTGAGGGATAGTTATGTGATCCAATTATGTTAGTATTGTTGAGGGAACTTACACTAGCGAAAGTATGAACCCTAGGCCTTGTTTCAACACATTGCAATACCATTTACGCTCACTTTTATCATTAGTTACCTTGCTGTTTTTATAATTTCAGATTACAAATACCTTTATCTACTATCCATATACCGCTTGTATCACCATCTCTTCGCCGAACTAGTGCACCTATACAATTTACCATTGTATTAGGTGTGTTGGGGACACAAGAGACTCTTTGTTATTTGGTTGCAGGGTTGCTTGAGAGAGACCATCTTCATCCTACGCCTCCTACGGATTGATAAACCTTAGGTCATCCACTTGAGGGAAATTTGCTACTGTCCTACAAACCTCTGCACTTGGAGGCCCAACAACGTCTACAAGAAGAATGTTGTGTAGTAGACATTAGAACCCAGTCCGGACTCTTCTCAACCCAGGAGGTGAGTCGCGTGGGGGCGCCGAAGCGGAATTCGGCAGCTGCGGCCCAGGTACTGCTGCGAGGTTCTGTGATGTAAAACCACTGCTTCTGCCACTCCTTCACTGTGTCCACAAAAGTGCCTTTGGTCCAGGATACGTTGGACAGCTTGCTCACCATGGCTCCTCCGCACTCCGCGTGCTGGCCGTCCACCACCTTCGGCTTCACGTTGAAGACTTTGAGCCACAGCCCGAAGTTGGGATGGATGCGGAGGAAGGCCTCACACACGACGATGAACGCCGAGATGTCGAGAAAGGAATTCGGGGACAAATCATGGAATTCTATCCCATAATAATACATCATCCCGCGGACGAAAGGGTGGAGTGGAAACCCTAGCCCACGGAAGAAATGGGGAAGGAACACCACCCTCTCGATGGGCTCCGGCGTGAGTACGACTTGTCCCTCGGCCGGCAGGCGGTGAGCGATCTCCTTCACCAAGTATCCGGCCGCCCCGAAGATCCGTAATGTTCTCCTCCTTGACGGAGGAAACCATCCACTTGCCCTGACCTCCGGATCCATACATGGTTGCTTGGGTGGGAAAGAGATGAGAACTTGAGCGCTGGAGCTCGAGATTGGAAGGACAGAGAGAGGGCGTGAGGGAGGAAGAGGGAATCCTTATCCCCTTATAAAGGCAACAAATATTGAACGCCTCCACTCGCCTTAAGATTCTCCTATTCCCAAGGGCTGTATAAACGGCACAGTTGGGTTACCCATGCCCGTATTAATGAGAATCCTGTAATAAGGGGGCACGATCTCTGCTTTGACAAGACGTGCCAATGGCAACCGCGTCTCGAAACGTGGAGCGACAGATGAAAAACGGTCCAAAATTATGATCGGACAGACATGATGTCATATTATAAAAGCTGTCAGCGGATTAGACTCGTGCAAAAATATAGATTCTCTCTACGGTTTTGTATGGTGTGTGTGACAGGTCCAGATACTATCATCGCATCCGAAGACTATTTTGAAGTTCGGATAAAAGGGAACCCTCCTTGCAATGCCGAAGACAATCTGCGCACCGAACTCCTCGTCATTTAAGCCAGGTTTAGGGGCTACTGAGGGAGTCCTGGACTAAGGGGTCCTCGGGCGTCCGGCCTGTTATCCATGGGCCGGACTGATGGGCTGTGAAGACATGAAGGCTGAAGACTATACATGAGTCCGGATTGGACTCTCCTTGGCGTGGAAGGAAAGCTTGGCGACCGACTATGAAGATTCCTTCTTATGTAACCGACTCTATGTAAACCCTAGATCCCCTCAGTGTCTATATAAACCAGAGGGGATAGTCTGGAAAGGACACATTCATTACCATAGTCATATAGGCTAGGCTTTTAGGGTTTAGCCATCACGATCTCATGGTAGATCAACTCTTGTAACACCCATATTCATTAGTATCAATCAAGCAGGACGTAGGGTATTACTTCCTACAGGGGGCCTGAACCTGGGTAAACATTATGTCCACTGTCTCTTGTTGCCATCGATCCTAGACGCATAGTTTGGGACCCCCTACCCAAGATCCGCCAGTTTTGACACCGACACCCCTCGCGAGGCCCAGCTGGCGCCTGGGGCAGTGCCAGCCCCCAGCCCCCTGCTGAGGGGGGGCTCACCGCGTCGGGCGGCGCCCACAGCCCCCGTGGCGGAGGGCGAGATGGGACATGCACTTGAGTTCGAGCACAGGCAGAGCGTTGCTCGTGATGAGCTCTTCTAGGAGGCGATGGGCGCGATGAACCGACTCGGTGAAGAACACATGGGTGTCGAAGCACCTTGAGGCCGAGGGTCTTTGGTTGGCGGAGGAGTGGCACAAGCTGAAGGTGGCCATCAACCTCGGGCGCCACCAGCGCGAGCTGGATAACATGAAGGCTGAGGCTTCCCTTGCAGCCTCCCGTGAGGCCTGCTCCTGAGCTCTGGAAGAGGCTCGGGAAGCTGACCGCAGTCGCGAAGCCGCGGAGAAATGCGCGTGGGAGCTCCAAGCCTGGAATGCCGTCTTGGATCAGCAGGTGGAGGCACGCAGGGCTGCCCTTGCGTCGTTGAGGGGGACACCCACCGAGGAGGAAGAGATCCGGAAGCGCGAGGAGGTGCTGGCGCTGGAAGCTGTGGAGTGTGGCCTTGAACTCGAACGGCTGGAGACGAGGGAGTGCCAGGTTGCTCAGGCGGAGGACGACGTCGGCGCACGCGAGGTTAGGGCTGATACGTCCATTTTGCATCATGCTTTTATATCGATATTTATTGCATTATGGGCTGTTATTACACATTATGTCACAATACTTATGCCTATTCTCTCTTATTTTACAAGGTTTACATAAAGAGGGAGAATGTCAGCAGCTGGGATTCTGGGCTGGAAAAGGAGCAAATATTAGAGACCTATTCTGCACAGCTCCAAAAGTCCTGAAACTTCACGGAAGTCATTTTTAGAATATATAAGAAATACTGAGCACAAGAAGTTCCACAGGGGGGCCACACCCTGGCCACGAGGGTGGGGGCGCGCCCTACCCCCCTAGGCACGCCCCGTGCCTCGCGGGCCCCCTGGTGGCCCTCCGATGCCCATCTTCTGCTATATGGAGTCTTTCGATGAGAAAAAAATCATAAGAAAGCTTTCGGGACGAGACTCCGCCGCCACAAGGTGAAACCTTGGCGGAACCAATCTAGGGCTCCGGCGGAGCTGTTCTGCCGGGGAAATTTCCCTCCGGGAGGGGGAAATCATCGCCATCGTCATCGCCAACGATCCTCTCATCGGGAGGGGGTCAATCTCCATCAACATCTTCACCAACACCATCTCCTCTCAAACCCTAGTTCATCTCTTGTATCCAATTCTTGTCTCTAAGTCTGGGATTGGTACCTGTGGGTTGCTAGTAGTGTTGATTACTCCTTGTAGTTGATGCTAGTTGGTTTATTTGGTGGAAGATCATATGTTCAGATCCTATATGCATATTAATACCCCTCTGATTATGAACATGAATATGCTTTGTGAGTAGTTACGTTTGTTCCTGGGGACATGGGAGAAGTCTTGCTATTAGTAGTCATGTGAATTTGGTATTCGTTCGATATTTTGATGAGATGTATGTTGTCTCTCCTCTGGTGGTGTTATGTGAACGTCGACTACATGACACTTCACCATTATTTGGGCCTAGAGGAAGGCATTGGGAAGTAATAAGTAGATGATGGGTTGCTAGAATGACAGAAGCTTAAACCCTAGTTTATGCGTTGCTTCGTAAGGGGCTGATTTGGATCCATATGTTTCATGCTATGGTTAGGTTTACCTTAATACTTTTGTTGTAGTTGCTGATGCTTGCAATAGAGGTTAATCATAAGTGGGATGCCTGTCCAAGTAAGGACAATACCCAAGCACCAGTCCACCCACATACCAAATTATCAAAGTACCGAACGCGAATCATATGATCATGATGAAACCTAGCTTGACGATAATTCCCATCTGTCCTCGGGAGCGCTTTTCTCTATATAAGAATTTGTCCAGGCTTGTCCTTTGCTACAAAAAGGATTGGGCCACCTTGCTGCACTTTATTTACTTTTGTTACTTGTTGCTCGTTACAAATTATCTTATCACAAAACTATCTGTTACCTATAATATCAGTGCTTGCAGAGAATGCCTTGCTGAAACCCGCTTATCATTTCCTTCTGCTCCTCGTTGGGTTCGACACTCTTACTTATCGAAAGGACTACGATAGATCCCCTATACTTGTGGGTCATCAAGACTCTTTTCTGGCGCCGTTGCTTGGGAGTGAAGCGCCTTTGGTAGGTGGAATTTGGTAAGGAAAAATTTATATAGTGTGCTGAAATTTACTGTCACTTATTACTATGGAAAGTAATCCTCTGAGGGGCTTGTTCGGGGTATCTTCACCCCGACCAGTAGAGCAAAGAGTTGCTCCCCAACCTACTGAACCTATTGAACCTACTGAAAATGAAAATGTGTGCTTTGAAATTCCATCGGGTATGATAGAAAAACTGCTAGCTAATCCTTTTGCAGGAGATGGAACATTACATCCTGATGATCACTTAATATATGTGGATGAAGTTTGTGGATTATTTAAGCTTGCAGGTATGCCCAATGATGTTATCAAGAAGAAGGTCTTCCCTTTATCTTTGGAGGGAGACGCATTGACATGGTATAGGCAATGTGATGATATGGGATCATGGAACTACAAACGATTGAAATTGGAATTTCATCAGAAGTTTTATCCTATGCATCTTGTTCATCGTGATCGTAATTATATATATATAATTTTTGGCCTCGCGAAGGAGAAAGCATCGCTCAAGATTGGGGGAGGCTTAAGTCAATGTTATATTCATGCCCCAATCATGAGCTCTCAAGATAAATGATTATTCAAAAAATTTATGCTCGGCTTTCTGATAACAACCGCACCATGCTCGATACTTCTTGTGCTGGCTCTTTTATGATGAAGACTATTGAATTCAAATGGGATATATTGGAAAGAATTAAACGCAACTCTGAAGATTGGAATCTCGAGGAAGGTAAGGAGTCAGGTATGACACCTAAGTTTGATTGTGTTAAATATTGTATGGATACCGATGTTTTTCGTAAATTTAGCACTAAATATGGACTTGACTCTGAGATAGTAGCTTCTTTCTGTGAATCTTTTGCTACTCATGTTGATCTCCCTAAGGAGAAGTGGTTTAAATATCATCCCCCCATTGAAGTAAAAGTATCTGCACCTATTAAAGTTGAAGAAAAGACTATCACTTATAATGATCCTATTGTTCCTACTGCTTATGTTGAGAAACCACCTTTTCCTGTTAGGATAAAAGATCATGCTAAAGCTTCAACTGTGGTTCATAAAAGCAATATTAGAACCTATACACCTCCTGGGCAAGTTAAAGTTGAACCTAATATTGCTATTGTTAAATATCTCTTGGCTGATAATATTGATGGCCATGTTATTTATTTCTGTGATGAAACTGCTAGAATTGATAAACCTTGTGCTAAAGATAAACATAGACCTGTGGTAGGCATGCCTGTTATTTCTGTTAAAATAGGAGATCATTGTTATCATGCTTGTGTGATATGGGTGCTAGTGCTAGTGCAATACCTATTGACTTGTATAACGAGATTATGCATGATATTGCACCTGCTGAGTTAGAAGATATTGATGTCACAATTAAACTTGCCAATAGAGATACTATTTCACCAATTGGGATTGTTAGAGACGTTGAAGTCTTGTGTGGGAAAACTAAATATCCTTCTGATTTTCTTATTCTTGGTTCCCCACAAGATAGCTTTTGTCCCATTATATTTGGTAGACCCTTCTTAAACACTGTTAATGCTAGGATAGACTACAAAAAGGATGTTATTACTATTGGTTTAGGTGATATGTCTCATGAGTTCAACTTTTCTAAATTTCGTAGACAACACCGTGAAGAAGAATTGCCTAGTAAAGATGAAATTATTGGTCTTGCTTCTATTGTCGTACCTCCTAGTGATCCTTTAGAACAATATTTGCTAGACCATGAAAATGATATGTATATGAATGAAAGAAGGGAAATATATGAAGTGTTCTTTAAACAGGAACCTATTCTGAAACACAACTTGCCTGTTGAAATCTTAGGGGATCCTCCTCCACCCAAGGGTGATCCCGTGTTTGAGCTTAAACCATTGCCTGATACTCTTAAACATGCTTATCTTGATGAAACGAAGATATATCCTGTTGTTATTAGTGCTAACCTTTCAGAGAAGGAGGAAGAAAGATTAATGAAAACTCTGAAGAAGCACCGTGCTGCTATTGGATATACTCTTGATGATCTTAAGGGCATTAGTCCCACTCTATGTCAACACAAAAAAAATTTGAAAAAAGATGCCAAACCAGTTATTGATCACCAACGATGACTGAATCCTAAGATGAAAGAAGTGGTAAGTAAATAAATACTAAAGCTCCTTGAGGCAGGTATAATTTATCCCGTTGCTGATAGTCAATGGGTAAGTCCTGTCCATTGTGTTCCTAAGAAGGGAGGTATTACTATCGTTCCTAATGATAAAGATGAATTGATTCCGCAAAGAATTATTACAGGTTATAGGATGGTAATTGATTTCTGTAAATTAAATAAGGCTACTAAAAAGATCATTACCCCTTACCTTTTATTGATCAAATGCTAGAAAGATTATCCAAACATACACATTTTTGCTTTCTAGATGGTTATTCTGGTTTCTCTCAAATACCTGTATCAGCTAATGATCAATCTAAGACCACTTTTATTTGCCCTTTCGGTACTTTTGCTTATAGACGTATGCCTTTTGGTTTATGTAATGCACCTGGTACCTTTCAAAGATGCATGATGGCTATATTTTCTGATTTTTGTGAAAAGATATGTGAGGTATTCATGGATGATTTCTCCGTTTATGGATCCTCTTTTGATGATTGCTTAAGCAACCTTGATCGAGTTTTGCAGAGATGTGAAGAAACTAACCTTGTCTTCAATTGGGAGAAATGCCACTTTATGGTTAATGAAGGTATTGTCTTGGGGCACAAAATTTCTGAAAGAGGCATTGAAGTTGATAAAGCTAAAGTTGATGCTATTGAAAAGATGTCGTGTCCCAAGGACATCAAAGGTATAAGAAGTTTCCTTGGTCATGCCGGTTTTTATAGGAGGTTCATTAAGGACTTCTCAAAAATTTCTCGGCCTCTGACTAATTTATTACAAAAAGATATACCATTCGTCTTTGATGATGATTGTGTAGAAGCCTTTGAAATACTTAAGAAAGCATTAATCTCTGCACCTATTGTTCATCCACCTGATTGGAATTTACCTTTTGAAATTATGTGTGATGCTAGTGATTATGCTGTAGGTGATGTTCTAGGGAAAAGAGTTGATAAGACATTAAATGTTATTCAATATGCGAGTAAAACTCTAGACAATGCTCAGAGAAATTATGCCACTACTGAAAAAGAATTTTTAGCAGTTGTATTTGCTTGTGATAAGTTCAGACCTTATATTGTTGATTCTAAAGTAACTATTCACACTGATCATGCTGCTATTAAATATCTTATGGAAAAGAAAGATGCTAAACCTAGACTTATTAGATGGGTTCTCTTGCTACAATAATTTGATTTGCATATTATTGATAGAAAGGGAGCTGAGAACCCCGTTGCAGACAACTTGTATAGGTTAGAAAATGTTCTTGATGACCCACTACCTATTGATGATAGCTTTCCTGATGAACAATTAAATGTCATAAATGCTTCCCACACTGCTCCATGGTATGCTGATTATGCTAATTACATTGTTGCTAAATTTATACCACCTAGTTTCACATACCAGCAAAAGAAAAAGTTATTCTATGATTTAAGACATTACTTCTGGGATGATCCACATCCTTATAAAGAAGGAGTAGATGGTGTTATTAGGTGTTGTGTACCTGAGCATGAACAGGAACAGATCCTACGCAGGTGTCACTCTGAGGCTTATGAAAGACACCATGCTGGAGATAGAACTGCACACAAGGTATTGCAATCCAGTTTTTATTGGCCTACTCTCTTCAAGGATGCCCGTAAGTTTGTATTATCTTGTGATGAATGTCAAAGAATTGGTAATATTAGTAGACGTCAAGAAATGCCTATGAATTATTCACTTGTTATTGAACCATTTGATGTTTGGGGCTTTGATTATATGGGGCCGTTTCCTTCCTCTAATGGATATACACATATTTTAGTTGCTGTTGATTATGTTACTAAGTGGGTAGAAGCTATTCCAACTAGTAGTGCTGATCATAACACCTCTATTAAGATGCTTAAAGAAGTTATTTTTCCGAGGTTTGGAGTCCCTAGATATTTAATGACTGATGGTGGTTCACATTTTATTCATGGTGCTTTCCGTAAAATGCTTCCTAAGTATGATGTTAATCATAGAATTGCATCTCCTTATCACCCACAGTCTAGTGGTCAAGTAGAATTGAGTAATAGAGAACTCAAATTAATTTTGTAAAAGACTATTAATATATCTAGAAAGAATTGGTCCAAGAAACTTGATGATGCATTATGGGCCTATAGAACTGCATATAAAAATCCTACGGGTATGTCTCCGTATAAAATGGTTTATGGAAAAGCATGTCACTTACCTCTCGAACTAGAACATAAGGCTTATTGGGCTATTAAAGAGCTCAATTATGATTTCAAACTTGCTGGTGAGAAAAGGTTATTTCAGATTAGCTCACTTGATGAATGGAGAACCCAAGCCTATGAGAATGCCAAATTGTTTAAAGAAAAGGTTAAAAGATGGCATGACAAAAGAATACAAAAGCGTGAGTTTAATGTAGGTGATTATGTATTGCTATACGACTCTCGTTTAAGATTTTTTGCAGGAAAGCTCTGTAATGCCCTCGATGCGGCTATATCTCCCACGTGTCGAAGCACGATTTAGAGGCATAACCGCATCGAAAGCAATGTCGCAAGTGAGGTAATCTTCACACAACCCATGTAATACATAAGGGAAAGAGATACATAGTTGGCTTACAATCGCCACTCACACAAATACATGAATAAAGCATTACATCAGCCAGATACAATCAAGGTCCGAACTACGGAACCCAAAATAAAAGAAGACTACCCCAAATGCTACACAGATCCCCGATCGACCCCAACTGGGCTCCACTACTGATCAACTAGAACGAAATGACATAAATGACAAGATCTTCATCGAGCTCCTCCTTGAGCTTGGTTGCGTCATCTGCACGGTATCATCGGCACCTGCAAACTGGTTTTGGGAGTATCTGTGAGTCACGGGGACTCAGCAATCTCACACCCTCGCGATCAAGACTATTTAAGCTTATAGGTAAGGTAAAAGGTATGAGGTGGAGCTGCAGCAAGCGACTAGCATATATGGTGGCTAACAAATTCGCAAAAGAGAGCGAGAAGAGAAGGCAAAAGCACGGTCGATGAACTATGATCAAGAAGTGATCCTAAAACAACCTACGTCAAGCATAACTCCAACCCTGTGTTCACTTTCCGGACTCCGCCGAGAAGAGACCATCACAGTTACACACGCGGTTGATGTATTTTAATTAAGATCAACTTTAGGTTTTCTACCAACGAACATTAACAAATTCCCATCTGCCCATAACCGCGGGCACGGCTTTTGAAAGTTCAAATCCCTGCGGGGGTGTCCCAACTTAGCCCATCACAAGCTCTCACGGTCAACGAAGGATATTCCTTCTACCAAGACAATCCGATCAGGCTCGGCATCCAGGTTACAAGACATCCTCGACAATGGTAAAACAAGTCCAGCAACACCGCCCGAATGTGCCGACAGATCCCGATAGGAGCTGCACATATCTCGTTCTCAGGGCAGACTCAGATGAGAAGTCCGTACAACTAAAACCAGCCCTCGAGTTTCCCCGAGGTGGCGCTGCAAGGGGCTCTAGTTTGGACCAACACTCATAGGAGCACTGGCCCGGGGGGTTAAAATAAAGATGACCCTTGAGTCTGCAGAACCCAAGGGAAAGAAAAGGCTAAGTGGCAAATGGTAAAACCAAGGTTGGGCATTGCTGGAGGAGTTTTATTCAAGGCGAACTGTCAAGGGGTTCCCATTATAACCCAACCGCGTAAGGAACGCAAAATCCGGGAACATAACACCGATATGACGGAAACTAGGGCGGCAAGAGTGGAACAAAACACTAGGCAAAAGGCCGAGCCTTCCGCCCTTTACCAAGTATATAGATGCATTAATTAAATAAGAGATATTGTGATATCCTAACAAAATATCCATGTTCCAACATGGAACAAACTCCGATCTTCACCTGCAACTAACAATGCTATAAGAGGGGCTGAGCAAAGCGGTAACATAGCCAAACAACGCTTTGCTAGGACAAGGTGGGTTAGAGGCTTGGTTTAACAATATGGGAGGCATGATAAGCAAGTGGTAGGTATCGCAGCATAGGCATAGCAAAAGAGCAAGCAACTAGCAAGCAAAGATAGAAGTGATTTCGAGGGTATGGTCATCTTTCCTGAGATCCCGCAAGGAAGAAGAACGAGTCCATGAAGAAGACAAACGGACATAGACGAACGGATCCGCACAAACGCGACATTATCGGAACCAACCCGAAGAAGCAACACCAGAAAGAAGCACACAACATAGTAAACAACCAACACACGAACATGGTATGATATGCGGGATGCGGTATGTGATGCATATGCATGATTTGACAAGGAATGATTGAACCTGGCCTCAACTTGGAAAACCAAGAGTGCCACTGGAAAGGTGAGGTGATTTCGGTTGAAATCGATATAAAGATCACCGGAATCGGATGCACAGTTTGGAACTGGCAAGCAAAACAAATATGGCACCGGTTTGCGATAATCAGCAAGTGACCAACTAAATGCAACAAGATAAATATGCTACAGCACTCAAACATGGCAACAAAATACATGGCATGGATCCACTCATAAAGCTTGGCAAAAGATGAACACTAAGCTACGGCTAATTCATCCATTAACAGGTTCAAACAAGCATGACAAAAGAGCAAATGATAACAGGTTTCAGACTTAGTGAAATTAACACAGGTCTGGAATTTATCATCAGGAAGCACACTTTAGAGCATGAAACTACATGCTACAGGAACATATCATGGCACAGCAAGGCATGGCATGAAGCTACTCAAATCACTTAACAAAAGTCCCTTAGTGACCTTGAGCCAAAAGGGATCAGAAAATACAATTGCAAGCATGTGAACATAGCAAAAACATAAACAGATCTCAGACTTAGTGAAAAACTGGAGCATGCAAATCAGTTAACGGGTAGGCATGCTTACGAGCTCGATGCACTCACTACAGAGCATGGCATGACAAATTAAGCACACACCCATCAAGAATACATAGCATAGAAGCTAGACATGGCAAGAACCACAACATAGCATGCACGAATCAATAGCAACATCCTCGGCAAAATCGCTAAACATGTCAACAATCTGCCAGGATTCACTTTATAGCAAAAGTAGAGCTCGATTAACTCAAGCTAGGGTGCTCCATAAATGCAAACAAAGACATGGATGGATAGAGCACTACCATATTAACAAAACATCCTTAATGATCATCCTCAAAAGAGGCACGGATCACTAGGAAACAACATGAACATATGGCATAACAACGAAAACCAGTCAAGGACTTGGTGAAATTCGAAGTCCCTGAAATCAGCATTACCGATTACGCTACTTTGCAAGCTTGTGCTAGTCACCACATAGATCACAAAAATACATGGCAAGCACCTCTGTAAAGATGACATGGCATTTAACAAAGCACAGGTAGAGCTCAAGATCATAGCATGCACACATTAATCATGGCAAAAATGACAAAATGTCATTTGCTGAAACAGATCGGACAAATTACTCACGTAGCCCTCTTCCAACGACATTTCGAGCATCAAGATGAGCTCAAATGAAAATGATGCAATGAGATGAAATGATGTAATCATCGAGACGAACATTTTGATATGCTACACGCACGAATCGGAGCTACGAGTGCATAGTTACGATGTGATGAAAAATGCAAAAAGATTAGGGTTCGGAGGGAAAAGTCAACCCAAGGTGATTTCCAGATCTGGGTCTCGCCGGAGTTCGTGGTTCGCTGGAGTTCGTGCTGGAGACAAAGAAGGAGGAGGCCGAGGCAGCGGGTCGAGGCGCCGGAGTCCGGCAGGGTTGGCGGCCGAGGGTGGCGGCGCCGGCGAGAGCAGCTTGGGGCGGCGGAGGCGCGGCGCAAAGGGCGGTCGGCGACGACGCTCCACGACGGCGACACGGCGCGGCAGCGCGGCGAGCCGGTGGGCGGTGGGGCTTCCTAGCGGCGGCGGCGCGCGGAACCGGATCGGGCGGCGGCGGACGATCCAGGCGGAGCGCGGAGAGGCAGGCGGGGCGGCTCGGGCCCATAGGGGCCGGCAACGGGCCTCAGCGGGCCGCGCGGAGGTCGGCGGCGAGGCGACACATGGCGGCCTCTGAGTGGGCATGGGAGGCGGCGGACGTGTCTGGCCACAGGGCGGACATGTCCAGCGGCGCGGGGAAGACGAAGTTAGGGTTTCATCCGCGAAAATTTTGGGGGAGGCCACATATTTATAGGTAGAGAGAGCTAGGAGAGTCCAAATTGAGCACGGTTTTCGGCCACGCGGTCGTGATCGAACGACCGAGATGATGGAGGGGGTTTAGCTGGGCTTTGGACCAAATTGGAAGGGTGTTGGGCTGCAACACACACGAGGCCTTTTCGGTCCCTCAGTTAACCGTTGGAGTATCAAACGAACTCCAAATGGCACGAAACTTGACAGGCGGTCTACCGATAGTAAACCAAGGCCGCATGGAAAGTCTCGGTCCAATCCGAGAAAGTTTAACACCCGCACACGAAAAAAAGTAGAAAGGGACACAGGGTGACATAGGAGCGCCGGATTGCAAAACGGACAACGGGGAAAATGCTCGGATGCATGAGACAAACATGTATGCAAATGAAATGAACATGATGACATGATATGCGATGCATGACACGCAAGCAATGACAAGGAAACAACAGCGAATAACTGGACGACACCTGGCACATCGGTCTCAGGGCGTCACAACACTCCACCACTACGAGAGGATCTCGTCCTGAGATCTAGGATGGCACCGGAGGGAAAATGGTAGAGAAAGAGAAGAGGTAAAACTAAGTTGCTTCTTGACAATTGAGTGAGACCAAAGAACCTTGCAAAGGTTAAACCATTTCGAGAAAAGAATACAACGGAGATGAACAGAAATCAAAGCACTCCGTTAGAAAAGAGGAACAAGGAAGAACAAATTCAAACAGCACTCCGGTTGAAAAGATATGCAAGGCTTGATAAAATGAAGAACTTGAGCAAAATGGCACAACACTCCGGTTAAATAGATAGGCAAGAAAAGAACACGATCCTGACAAAACGAAAAGATGGGTTGAAGAGAGCAACATCACAATGCCTCCGGAAGAAAAGAATAGAAGTTAGATCATTGAAATAGGAGAATGGAGAAGAAAATGCCATCTTATGCCACAAAAGAGCTTGAGAAGGCATCCTTAGGAGACGGGTCGAGCGGAGTTGTTGGAACACCAACAACGAAAAGAATACGCTTGATATGGTCTTATGGAATGCATCTCAAATCATGAGGTGACAACCTGCCACTCACGGGAAAAAGAATTGGATTGATATGAATAAGGAGACGAGAAACTTATTTCACCGAGAGGATAAATGAAGAACTTGGATCATTTATAATCACCATAAATAACAACAAATCCTTAGGGAAAGCTTTAGGTGAAATATAACCCAAGATAACTCCAATGAAGAGATTGATGGATTTACAATACCCCATTCTTAACAACCTGTGAACCATGAAACATGAACTCAAATTATCCAAAATGACATAATACCACCTCCAATGATATGGAAGAGAGAATTGCACTCCGGATTGCAAGATGAAGAATGCTTGAGCTCTTTTGAAAAGAATCTTGATGAACACTTCGAGAAGGAATTAAATCCTTTACGAACCATCATGTAGCGCCTCCATGAAGAACTCCGGTAACAAAATGATGATCAAACGAAAGGAAAAAGAAGTTGAAAACACAAGGTGAAGCCTTGCGATGATTTAGATGGATCTCTGTGGTGATATAATTGCGAGAGCTTGGAACTCCTGGAAAAGAAAATATAAGCCTCTCGAACCGAGAATGTGACATGATGAACCTCCAGAATAAAGAATTAAGTTTACTAGATGAAACAAGAATAAGAATTACATTATGCTTATCCTTCACCAATTAAATTGATGACAAACAATGGATTTGGCACCCTACTTATTCTCGTTGAAAGTATTAAGAGAGATATGCCATAAACTTGAGAATGTCTTCCACGAATCACCGGTCGGGTTGAAACAACGAATAAATTGGTATGATAACCATGGAAGAGAATCTTGAACGAACCACCGTAAGAATTGAAAATGAACGAAGTAGGGGTGAATCACCGGTAAGAATTAGCAAATGAACAAAGATACATGAGAGAGTTTAGATATAAGAGAACAAAGAGATCATGAACTGATTAGAGAATATTTGAATGATGCACCGGTAAGATTTGGGGAACGAGAGCTGAAAGCTGAGAATGAATAACTCTGAGATGATGGTCTCCGGATAAACAAACTGAAAAGAATCTTGAATTGCTCCGGATAGAAGAAAATAATTCCCACAACCGAAACAATTATGAGAGGATGACATCAAGCTAGAACCATGAATCTCTGAGAGAGCGGATAAGATATGGAGGAAAAACTCTTCTTCGGTCTTCAAAATCTAAGAATGACGACGAGAAACCTCACCAAGAATTGTTGAGGCACTCCGGAATGAATAATGGAAAGGTTGAACCAACGACGAAAGAATTTAATCGATCTTGGAGAAAGGCATTTGACTGATGTTAAATCATTCTTACGTCAAGCTTTGAAAAGAATTTAGGATAGCTCCGAGAAAATAAGAAGAGTCGGGTAAGATCTTGGAAAAAGACATGTGGGTTAGGGCCCACTCAAAAGAAACATCGTTGAAGGATTTAAAAGATAGATTGCACCAGTTGAATTAGATGGCTCAAAAGAGATAACATCCTCTAAAGAGCTTGAATGAAAGCAGAGTGGAAACACGAATCTTCTAGATATTATGAGCACTCTGGAACACTTAATAGCGAGAGGTGAACGATTAAGAATTTGCACCGGCATGAGAAAGCATTGAAATACGGAAAAGAATATGATCACCACCGAAAGCTTAAATTGGCTCCACCGGAGAAGAAAAAAAATGAAGGATGATGAACTTGAGGTTCCTTTAGGACCTTCATGAAAATCACCGGGTAAGAACATTGACGGAAAAAATATGGAGAGACTTCACAAAAATAAAATGGATATTTCATTAAGACATCTGAGTCCTTGAAAAAAAAAAGGGGGGGGGGGGGGGGGAAAAAACAAAGGCAACTTGGAGACGGATGAAACAAACACCATTGAGAAGAACTGATAATTGATCTTGCGGATGTTGAAATGATTGGATCCACTTGAAGAGAAAACACGCCGGTTGAAAAGGTTTGACATGACAATCTCGATTATCAAGAAGGATTAGTATTCGCATCGGAGTATGAGAACACCATTTGGGGAAGGTATGGAATCAAACACTTGACATTGAAGCAACTCGAATACCACGACTCAAAACAAAACAAAGGATTGGCTTGCAAAATAAGTCGGAACAAACATATGGTAGAGATTTCGTCCGAAGTTTTCGTGGTGGGGCCTACAAGGGCTCGATCGTACAGCACCATCATGTACAAGGCAGTGCACATGGCATACGAATCGTCCCTGAGTCGGCATAGCCAAGGACTCTTTAAGACACAACGAGACCACTGTAAAACCAACCGTGAATAGGCGGACCACTAGACGTCGAACCCCAATTTCATATCATACATCTGTCGGAAAAATATCCTAAGAACTACTTGAATTCCCACTTATAAACTCCCGAAATGGTGGAGATGCAGCAAGCGACTAGCATATATGGTGGCTAACATATTCGCAAAAGAGAGCGAGAAGAGAGGGCAAAAGCACGGTCAATGAAGTATGATCAAGAAGTGGTCCTAAAACAACCTACGTCAAGCATAACTCCAACACTGTGTTCACTTCCCGGACTTCGCCGGGAAGAGACCATCACGGTTACACGCGCGGTTGATGTATTTTAATTAAGATCAACTTTAGGTTTTCTACCACCGGACATTAACAAATTCCCATCTTCCCATAACCGCGGGCACGGCTTTCGAAAGTTCAAATCCCTGCAGGGGTGTCCCAACTTAGCCCATCACAAGCTCTCACGGTCAATGAAGGATATTCCTTCTCCCAAGACAATCCGATCAGGCTCGGCATCCAGGTTACAAGACATCCTCGACAATGGTAAAACAAGTCCAGCAACACCGCCCGAATGTGCCGACAAATCCCGATAGGAGCTGCACATATCTCGTTCTCAGGGCACACTCAGATGAGAAGTCCGTACAACTAAAACCAGCCCTCGAGTTTCCCCGAGGTGGCGCTGCAAGGGGCTCTAGTTTGGACCAACACTCAGAGGAGCACTGGCCCGGGGGGTTAAAATAAAGATGACCCTTGAGTCTGCAGAACCCAAGGGAAAGAAAAGGCTAAGTGGCAAATGGTAAGACCAAGGTTGGGCATTGCTGGAGGAGTTTTATTCAAGGCGAACTGTCAAGGGGTTCCCATTATAACCCAACCGCGTAAGGAACGCAAAATCCGGGAACATAACACCGATATGACGGAAACTAGGGCGGCAAGAGTGGAACAAAACACTAGGCAAAAGGCCGAGCCTTCCACCATTTACCAAGTATATAGATGCATTAATTAAATAATAGATATTGTGATATCCCAACAAAATATCCATGTTCCAACATGGAACAAACTCCAATCTTCACCTGCAACTAACAACGCTATAAGAGGGGCTGAGCAAAGCGGTAACATAGCCAAACAACGATTTTCTAGGACAAGGTGGGTTCGAGGCTTGGTATAACAATATGGGAGGCATGATAAGCAAGTGGTAGGTATCGCAGCATAGGCATAGCAAAAGAGCGAGCAACTAGCAAGCAAAGATAGAAGTGATTTCGAGGGTATGGTCATCTTGCCTGAGATCCCGCAAGGAAGAAGAACGAGTGCATGAAGAAGACAAACGGACATAGACGAACGGATCCGCACAAACGCGACATTATCGGAACCAACCCGAAGAAGCAACACCAGAAAGAAGCACACAACATAGTAAACAACCAACACACGAACATGGTATGATATGCGGGATGCGGTATGTGATGCATATGCATGATTTGACAAGGAATGATTGAACCTGGCCTCAACTTGGAAAACCAAGAGTGCCACTGGAAAGGTGAGGTGATTTCGGTTGAAATCAATATAAAGATCCCCGGAATCGGATGCACGGTTTGGAAATGGCAAGCAAAACAAATATGGCACTGGTTTGCGATAATCAGCAATTGACCAACTAAATGCAACAAGATAAATATGCTACAGCACTCAAACATGGCAACAAAATACATGGCATGGATCCACTCATGAATCTTGACAAAAGATGAACACTGAGCTACGGCTAATTCATCCATTAACAGGTTCAAACAAGCATGACAAAAGAGCAAATGATAACAGGTTTCAGACTTAGTGAAATTAACACAGGTCTGGAATTTATCATCAGGAAGCACACTTTAGAGCATGAAACTACATGCTACAGGAACATATCATGGCACAGCAAGGCATGGCATGAAGCTACTCAAAGCACTTAACAGAAGTCCCTTAGTGACCTTGAGCCAAAAGGGATCAGAAAATACAATTGCAAGCATGTGAACATAGCAAAAACATAAACAGATCTCAGACTTTGTGAAAAACTGGAGCATGCAAATCAGTTAACGGGTAGGCATGTTTACGAGCTCGATGCACTCACTACAGAGCATGGCATGACAAACTAATCATACACCCATTAAGAATACATAGCATAGAAGCTAGACATGGCAAGAACCACAACATAGCATGCATGGATCAATAGCAACATCCTCGGCAAAATCGCTAAACATGTCAACAATCTGCCAGGATTCACTTTATAGCAAAAGTAGAGCTCGATTGACTCAAGATAGGGTGCTCCATAAATGCAAACAAAGACATTGATGGATAGGGCACCACAATATTAACAAAACATCCTTACTGATCATCCTCAAAAGAGGCACGGATCACTAGGAAACAACATGAACATATGGCATAACAACAAAAACCGGTCAAGGACTTGGTGAAATTCTAAGTCCCTGAAATCAACATTACCGGTTACGCTACTTTGCAAGCTTGTGCTAGTCACCACATAGATCACCAAAAGACATGGCAAGCACCTCTGTAAAGATGGCATGGCATTTAACAAAACACATGTAGAGCTCAAGATCATAGCATGCACACATTAATCATGGCAAAAATGACAAAATGCCATTTGCTGAAACAAATCGGACAAATTACCCATGTAGCCCTCTTCCAACGACATTTCGAGCATCAAGATGAGCTCAAATGAAAATGATGCAATGAGATGAAATGATGTAATCGTCGAGACGAACATTTTGATATGCTACACGCACGAATCGGAGCTACGAGTGCAGAGTTACGATGTGATGAAAAATGCAAAAAGATTAGGGTTCAGAGGGAAAAGTCAACCCAAGGTGATTTCCAGATCTAGATCTGGGTCTCGCCGGAGTTCGTGGTTCACTGGAGTTTGTGCCGGAGACAAAGAAGGAGGAGGCCGAGGCAGCGGGTCGGGGCGCCGGAGTCAGGCGGGGTTGGCGGCCGAGGGTGGCGGCGCCGGCGAGAGCAGCTTGGGGCGGCGGAGGCGCGGCGCAAAGGGCGGTCGGCGACGACACTCCATGGCGGCGACACGGCGCGACAAGCCAGCGGGCGGCGGGGCTTCCCAGCGGCGGCGGCACGTGGAACCGGATCGGGCAGCGGACGATCCAAGCGGCGCGTGGAGAGGCAGGTGGGGCGACTCGAGCGGCTCGGGCCCGCTGGGGCCGGCGACGGGCCTCGGTGGGCCGCGTGGAGGTCGGTGGCGAGGCGACACGTGGTGGCCTCCGAGTGGGCACGGGAGGCGGTGGACGTGTCCGGCCACCGAGCGGACTTGTCCGGCGGCGCGGGGAAGATGAAGTTAGGGTTTCATCCGCGAAAATTTCGGGGGAGGCCACATATTTATAGGTAGAGGGAGCTAGGAGCATCCAAATTGAGAACGGTTTTCGGTCACGCGATCGTAATCAAACGACCAAGATGATGGAGGGGGTTTAGCTGGGCTTTGAGCCAAATTGGAAGGGTGTTGGGCTGCAACACACACGAGGCCTTTTCGGTCCCTCGGTTAACCGTTGGAGTATCAAATGAAGTCCAAATGGCACAAAACTTGACAGGCGGTCTACCGATAGTAAACCAAGGCCGCATGGCAAGTCTCGGTCAAATCCGAGAATGTTTAACACCCGCGCACGAAAAAGGTAGAAAGGGACACCGGGTGACATAGGAGCGCCAGATTGCAAAACGGACAACGGGGAAAATGCTCGGATGCATGAGACGAACATGTATGCAAATGAAATGCACATGATGACATGATATGCAATGCATGACACGCAAGCAATGACAAGGCAACAATAGTGAATAACTGGACGACACCTGGCACATTGGTCTCGGGGCATCAGAAGCTCCTCTCTAAATGGGAAGGTCCTTACGTTATCGAGGAGGTCTATCATTCCGGTGCCATAAAAATCAACAACTTCGAAGGCATAAATCCGAAGGTGGTGAACGGTCAAAGAATCAAACATTATATCTCAGGTAATCCTATAAATGTTGAAACCAATGTTATTGAAACCGTAACCCCGGAGGAATACATAAGGGACACTTTCCGAAATGTTTCAGACTCCAAAAAGGAATAGGTATGTGGTACGGTAAGTAAACCGACTCCAAAACAGTTCTAATGGCAAATTTTCTCCGTTTTGGAATATTTAGAAAAATAGAAAAATAAGAAGCAGTCCGGGAAGGACACGAGTGCTCCACGAGGGTGGAGGGTGCGCCCTACCCCCCTGGGCATGCCCCCTGCCTCGTGGGCACCTCGTGTGCTCTCCGGACTCCGTTTTCTTGCACGATATGTATTTTGGTCGGTAAAAATTCATTATATAATCTCCCGGAGGTTTTGACTCCCGTATCACGCAAATATCTCTCGTCTTTGTTTCGAGCTGTTTTTCTTACAGATCTAGGTCGTCATGTCGTCTTCAAGTGCCCCCAAGGACCAGTTCTTCGAGAAGGTCATCAACCCCTACCTCGCAGAGGTGCTGCAACACCCTCAAACCATTGAGATGCGATAGGGGTTGTTGCACATCCGCGATGTTGAGGGACCAAGGAAGACCGGAAGCACGGAGGCAAGGCTCGAGGCATTGGAGCAAGAAGTTTTGAAGTGTCAGGAGATGGTGGAGCGTGGACTCGACTCCAATCACATTATGATCACAGAGTTCACCAACAACCACAAGCTGGATGTCAAGGACATTGGGGAGACCATCTTCAAGCTTCATGAGAAAATCAAGCGCCTCCAAGCCCAGATCTAGGACCTGTAAAATCAAAACTGTGAGTATGAATATAGATTCAAAAGGATGAGTTTGGCTGCAGATTTTAGGATTCAGGAGACTCGATCATCCTTCTATGATGGTGAGCCTATGCCTTGGCGAGGGACGACAAGCCTACATCATCAACAACTCCAACTCCTTCACCGGCAAAAGAGATATAATCACATGGGTATGGGCACTCCGCTTGGCAACTGCCAAGCTTGGGGGAGGTGCCCCGGTATCGTATCACCATCACTTCTATCTTTACCATTTTTCTTAGTTCGATCCTTTTGGTAATATCTTGATCTAGTAACATAAAAGTTTTAGTATGATCTAGTTGTGAGTTTTGCTTTATGATCCTTCTATGTAATCGAGTCCGTGAGCTATATATAATAAAGATTAGTGTTGAGTCGAGGGCTTGATTATTTTGCCACGATCTTGAGTGAATAAAAGAAAATAGAAAGAATAAAAACAAAATAAAAGAGATCATATGGATCTTATGGAGAGTAATGAGCTCACATAGAAAGAGTATGATGAATAAAAGTTGTTGAGAGTTGACAAACATAGTTTTGGTCATCGGTGCAATTAATAGGAAGTAATAAAGAAAGAGAGGTCTTCACATATAAATACACTATCTTGGACATCTTTTATTATTGTGAGCACTCATTAAAATATGACATGCTAAAGAGTTGACGTTGGACAAGGAAGACAACATAATGGGTTATGTTTTCTTACATCTGAGATAAATTATATTGTCATGGATCATCCAACATGATTGAGCTTCCCTTTCCCCCTCATGCTAGCCAAATTATTTGCACCAAGTAGAGATACTACTTGTGCTTCCAAACACCCTTAAACTAGTTTTGCCATGAGAGTCCACCATACCTACCTATGGATTGAGTAAGATCCCTCAAGTAAGTTGTCATCGGTGCAAGCAATAAAAATTGCCCTCTAAATATGTATGACTTATTAGTGTGGGAGAAAATAAGCTTTATACGATCGTGTGATACAGAAGAAATAAAAGCGACGGACTGCATAATAAAGGTCCATATCACGAGTGGCAATATAAAGTGACGTTCTTTCGCATTAAGATTTTGTGCATCCAACCATAAAAGCTCTTATATTGACTCTTTCCTATGTTATGATAAATTGCAATTGCTTCAATGACTGAGATTATAGTTTGTTAGTTTTCAATGAAGTTTATGATTCATACTTGAAATTGTGATTGAATTGTTACTCTAGCATAAGAGATCATATGACAAGAATTATATAAGTTGTTGTTATAAGAATGATCATGATGCCCTCATGTCCGTATTTTATTTTTATCGACACCTCTATCTCTAAACATGTAGACATATTTTTCGATTCCGGCTTTCGCTTGAGGACAAGCGAGGTCTAAGCTTGGGGGAGTTGATACGTCCATTTTGCATCATGCTTTTATATTGATATTTATTGCATTATGAGCTGTTATTACACATTATGTCACAATACTTATGCCTATTCTCTCTTATTTTGCAAGGTTTACATAAAGAGGGAGAATGCCGGCAGCTGGGATTCTGGGCTGGAAAAGGAGCAAATATTAGAGACATATTCTACACAACTCCAAAAGTCCTGAAACTTCATGGAAGTCATTTTCAGAATATATAAAAAATACTGAGCGCAAGAAGTTCCAGAGGGGGGCCACACCCTGGCCACGAGGGTGGGGGTGCGCCCTACCCCCCTGGGGTGCGCCCCCCTACCTCGTGGGCCCCCTGGTGGCCCTCCGATGCCCATCTTCTGCTATATGGAGTCTTTCGATGAGAAAAAAATCATAAGCAAGCTTTCGGGACGAGACTTCGCCGCCACAAGGCGGAACCTTGGCGGAACCAATCTAGGGCTCCGGTGGAGCTGTTCTGCCGGGAAAACTTCCCTCCGGGAGGGGTAAATCATCGCCATCGTCATCACCAACGATCCTCTCATAGGGAGGGGGTCAATCTCCATCAACATCTTCACCAGCACCATCTCCTCTCAAACCCTAGTTCATCTCTTGTATCCAATTCTTGTCTCTAAGTCTGCGATTGGTACCTGTGGGTTGCTAGCAGTGTTGATTACTCCTTGTAGTTGATGCTAGTTGGTTTATTTGGTGGAAGATCATATGTTCAGATCCTATATGCATATTAATACCCTCTGATTATGAACACGAATATGCTTTGTGAGTAGTTATGTTTGTTCCTAAGGACATGGGAGAAGTCTTGCTATTAGTAGTCATGTGAATTTGGTATTCGTTCGATATTTTGATGATATGTATGTTGTCTCTCCTCTGGTGGTGTTATGTGAACGTCGACTATGTCGGATTTCGGGTTCCGGCAGACCCTTGAGGTTCGAACACTGGGGTGCGCGCGGAGATCTCTCCCCTACCGATCTACGTCCGATCCTCTCGTGCGAACTAAGATGAAAATGATGAACAACACAAGAGACACGAGGTTTATACTGGTTCGGGCCACCGTTGTGGTGTAATACCCTACTCCAGTGTGTGGTGTGGTGGATTGCCTCTGGGGCTGATGATGAATAGTACAAGGGAAGAACAGCCTCGCAAGAGGTGTTCTTGAGCTGGTGCGATGAACTGCTAGGGTGAGTCCCGTCGCCTCTCTCTCTCTCTCTCTCTGCTGGGGTTCTACCGGATCTCTCTCTCTCTCTCTCCTTTTTCCTCTCTGGGTGTCCCCCTTCCTTGGTGGAGGCTAGCTCTATTTATAGAGGCCCTGGGCCTCTCCCCGAATAATTGAGCGGGAAGGGCGCCAACAATTGGCCATTTTGAAGGGGAACATCTAGTACAAGTTATCCTGACCAAAGGTGGTCTTCGGCTGCCAAAAGCACTGGTGATGACGCCGTCTTGGGCTCCACGGTGACCTCCGTCCTGCCGCTCTGCTGGTCTTGGTCTTGTTGCACCGGAATGGCAACCTTTGCCCGATGCCTTGGCCTATGCTTGCCCCCTTTGCACCAAAGGGGAAACAAGGACACTGCACAGGCTGGCGCCCGCCTGGCCTTGATCATCATGGCTTGCGTCATGGGATCCTCGCGAGGTACCCTTGCATTGATCTCTCCGCCTCCTCGCGAGCCCGCCTGATGAGGCCGTTCTCTTGAGGAAGCTTCTTGTCGTCCGCCCCGCGAGGCTTGGCCCCTCGCGAGGGTCTTGAGCTTGAGCTGATGAAGATGGGCCGCGTTGGGCCCCCACCTGAGCCACGCTGCAGGCCGCCGGCAGGCAAGTCTGGGGACCCCCGTTCCCAAAACGCCAACAATAGCCCCCGGGCCCAAGGCGCGCGTGGGCTTGGCTTAGCAGAGAAGCGAAGGGGCAAGCGCGAAGCGCCGTGAGCCCTAACAGCCTGCGGCCTTGGGTGCCGTGTGGCGGTTGACTAGACGTGGGCGTATGCGCTTCCCATGATGCCTCGGCGACCGCACGACTTGACAAGTCCCTGCATGCAGAGAAACCGGTCATGATTACCTGCGATCGTGGTGCTCGGCGGTTGGCCTCCTCCGGCTATAAGTACGGGGCTGGGCGAGCCCCTTCAGTCCATCCCTTCTTGTTGTTCCTTTTCTTCTTCTTGGCTAATCGCCGTCCCCATGGCCCCAAAGAGATTCTCGGCCGCGGAGAAAGGAAAGGCTCCCCGGGCAGGGCCTGACCCTCCCCCGACCAAGTATGGTCGAGGCCTCCCTCGCAAGTACACCATGGTCCCCATGGTAGCCTCCCGCGGTCATGGAGACGGTCCCCTGCGTGGTGGTGAGCGCCCGGTTGCCGACGGGGGGCACGCCGTGGGTGTGCGCCCCCCTAGACCATGCTTCCGCTCTGCGGAGGTGCTGCCGGAGTTCGTCGTGTGGTCGGCGGACCCATCCAGCACCCGGCTCCAGCTCCCACGTTTCTTCGTAGATGAACTGCCGGCCAGCGCTCGGGGCGGCTTCTGGCTCCAGGCAGACGGCTGCTGCAGCAGGGCCTCCTGGGCTTCGTTGGAGGTCTTCGTCTTTGGGAACGGGGCCCTAACGCGCGCCTGGCAAACATTTGCCCGCACGCGCGGCCTGGGCCGGTGGTGTACCCTGTACTTCAAGTTCGATGGCGACGCCACCCTCTACGTGAGGGTGTTTGGGGAAGATGGTCGCCGTGCCAGGTGCTGCCCTGAAGACGACGACCGCGGCCGCCTGCCCAGCCCCGGCACCGACCAGGATGAAGATGGCGACTGGCGTACATGCGGCGGTGCTCGGGTTTCGCCAAGTTTCGGCGACTCTCCCTTAGGCAGCAACTCCTCCAACGGCGGCCGCGACCAGCCCCCACGCCGTCGTGCCCGCCTGGGTGAAGGCAGCGGGTCCACCCGCCGTCGCGCCCTGGTAAAGCGTGAGGAGGCGTCCGCCTGACCCCCAGGAGTGGCTCGAGCTTTTGCTGTAGGTTGGTGTTGGACATGCCGTGTCCATTTTGTTTCCTTCCTTTCCTGCGTAAGAAGAAGGTAGTACAGGGCCCCGTGGGGGCGTGTTAGAACTATTGTTGTCAAGCGTCGCGTTGCTTTTGCCATCTCTGCGCTATGTTTCTCTGCTGCGTGTCCATGTACAGGAGTCATTTGAGCTTGGTGGAGCTTGACGCGGCACTCGCCTCCGAAGGCTGAGGCCTCGTCGTGCGCTTCATGCCCTGCAAGGATTAGTTAGAGGGGTAACCTTTGGTCCCGGCAGTGGGGCGATCAGCCTAGGTCCTACGTTTGTGTCACGATGCTCGTGAGGCATGGACTGGGAGGGGTGCTCCCGCAGAGGACTCGGACAGGAAAGCTCCAGACGATCGGGGCGGAAGACGCTCGCGAGGGCGCCCGCGAACATCCCTCGCGAGACTTGTGCGAGAGAAAACGAGGCGAGCGAGCGAGAAATACCAAGAGTTACAAGCCAGGAACGCCAACAACTCCAATAAGACTTCAAACGGGAATAAACACGCCAACTGCAGAAAGCAAATGAAAAAGCTGCGGCAGGCACCTATTCTAGTCTTCGACGTCTTCTCACCAGCGCGGAGCTAAGTGCTGCCACTGGGCGTGGGCGGGAGCCCCCGAGGCCCAAGGGCGACACTCCGGAGACTCCGGGGCATGTACAGCCCCACTCATTATTACGTGAGAGTGTCACAGGCGGCGAGCTTCACAGGCATTGGCCTTCGTCACAGGCACTGGGCCTTTCTCGAAACACGGCAGCTTCACAGGCATTTGCCTTCTTCACAGGCACCGGGCCTTTTCCAAAACGCAGCTTCACAGGCATTCGCCTTCTTCACAGGCACCGGGACTTTTCCAAAACGCAGCTTCACAGGCATTCTCCTTCTTCACAGGCACCAGGCCTTTTCCAAAACGTGGCTTCACAGGCATTCGCCTTCTTCACAGGCACCGGGCCTTTTCCAAAACGCGGCTTCACAGGCACTGAGCCTTTCCTTGGCGCTAGGCCTCGCTCAGGGGTAGAACCTCTGGAGATGTTGAATGTTCCATGCGTTCTGGATGGGCACTCCCTCCGGAGTCTCCAAGAGCGTGGAGCCAGGCCTGGAAACATGAACAACCTTGAACAGGCCCTCCCACATGGGAGAGAGCTTGTGCAGCCCCTCCCTGGAGAGAACCCGTCTAAGCACAAGATCCCCTACCTCAAGGGTCCTGGGGCGGATGTTGCGGCAGTGGTATTGTTGTAGCGCCTGTTGGTACCTTGCCACTTGTAGTGCGGCTTCCCGACGGCGTTCCTCCCCCAGCACGAGATCCGTCCCCCGCATGGCGTCCTGCTAAGCCTCGTCGAATGCCAGGACCCGCCGGAGCGACACCTGACCTCGTGAGGGAGAACAGCCTCTACTCCATAGACGAGGAAGAACGGGGTCTCGCCAGTCGGCTTGGTCGCTGTCGTGCAGATTGACCACAGCACGGACTGGAGCTCGTCGTACCAGCCCCTGCCACAGGCTTCCAGCTTCTTCTTGAAGGTCCTGGCTTTGAGGCCCCTTAGGACCTCCGCGTTGGCCTGCTCGGCCTGGCCGTTGCTCCGGGGGTGTGCTACCGAAGTGTAGCATATCTGCGTTCCAAGGTTAGCACAGTACGTTTTGAAGAGATTACTGGTGAATTACGAACCGTTGTCGGTGATGATGCGGTTGGGCACCCCAAATCGGCTCACGAGGCCCTTGATGAATTTGGCCTCTGAGCCTGCCGGGATTGTGTGGACGGCTTCCACCTCAGCCCACTTGGTGAATTTTTCCACGGCGACGTAGAGGTAGCGATAGCCCCCTGGCGCCCGAGGAAACGGGCCCAGAATGTCGAGCCCCCAAACTGCGAACGGCCATGAGAGGGGTATAGTCTGTAGACCCCCCGCAGGCTGATGGATCTGCTTAGCGTGAAACTGGCAGGCCTCGCAAGCCTTCACAAGCTCAACGGCATCGTTGAGTGCTGTGGGCCAATAGAATCCACTACGGAACGCCTTGCCGACGAGGGTCCGTGACGACAAGTGGTGCCCGCAGTCTCCGCCGTGTATGTCCGCCAGTAGCTCCTTCCCTTGCTCTCGGGAGATGCAACGTAAGGACACGTCATTCGGTCGCTTCCTGTAGAGCTCTCCATCCCTGATGCAATAAGTCGTGGCCTGTCGTGCCACACGCTCCGCCTCCTCCTCATTCTCCGGCAGAGTCCCTTGCGTCAGGTAGTTCTTGAGCTCCGGGATCCAACACCCTTCCTGAGGCTCTAACGCCAGGAGCAGGCATGCCCCCAAGGCTGGGCCGCAGACCGGGGCTCCTGATGTAGGCGGCTGAGGGAGCTCCTCCCTTGGTTGTGCCGTGCTAGACAGCAATGGCACCGCCGAGGGTTTGAAGAGCAGCTCCTCAAAGACGCTGGGCTCCTGAGGCAGCCACCTAGATGCCCTCTTGGCAATGTCGTCAGCCTCATGATTGGTGCCGCAAGGCACATGCTGCAACTCCAGTCCCCAGAACTGTTTCTCCATCTTGCGGACCTCAGCGAGGTAGGCCTCCATGTGCTCGTCCTTTGGCTTGTATATCTTGTTGGAGAAGTTGACCAGGAGCTGCGAATCGCCCTTGATGATGAGGCGCTTCACCCCTAAGGCAGTTGCAGCCTTCAAGCCTGCTATTCGGCCTTCGTACTCCGCTATGTTGTTGGAGACCTTTTCTCTGTGCTGGAAGCAAAGTTGCACGGCGTAGTAGAGTTTGTCCTGGGCAGGGGATACGAGCACTGCGCCAGCTCCCGTACCGTGTCGGGAGAACGCCCCATCAAAGTACATGACCCAGCCATCCGGCGCTTCACTTCCTGGGGAAAGTGATTGGTCTTCGCCTGCCTCGAGACCCGGCGCTTCTGCCCATTCTTCCACGAAATCTGCTAGCGCGGCTCCCTTGATGACTCTGGTCGTACTGAATTCTAGCTGAAATGCCTGTAGCTCGATGTTCCATTCGGCAACCCTTCCAGCCGAGTTGGGGCTCCTGAGTACCCTCTCCAAGGGGTATGCCGAGACGACCTTGATGGGGTGGCCTTGGAAGTAGTGCCGCAGCTTGCGTGAGGCCACCAATAGCGGGAGGAGGAGCTTTTGAGGCATGGGGTACCGCGCCCTCGCGTCCCGTAGCATTGTGCTGACGAAATACATGGGGTGCTCGATGAGGTTGAGGGTGCTGGCACTGCTTGCGTCCTCCGGAGGTCAAGGCGTCTCTTGAGACGACGGAGCTCCTAGTGCTTGGTCACCTGAGGGGGCCTCTCCTGCTCCGGGTGCGTTCCCCTGCCGCGGCTGTTCCTTTCCGGCTGCGGTTGCAGCCTTCGCGAGGCCCTCCTGGCTCTGTTTCGCTTCAGTTCAGACGGTTGATGCGGCCTTGGCACAGCGCTCCTCCCTGACCGCTACCAGGGCTGTGCTAGCGGAGTAGGGGGTGGCCACAAGGTAGAGCACCAGGGGCTCCTGAGGACGTGGAGCTACCATCACTGGTGGACTGGTAAGGTACCTCTTGAGGTCTTGGAATGCCTTGTCGGCCTCTTCAGTCCACTCGAAGGGGCCCTTTTTCTTCATCAGCTTGAAGAAGGGCAGCGCTCGTTCCCCCAGCTTGGAGATGAAACGCCCCAGCGCAGTTACATGCCCAGTGAGCTTCTGCATTTCTCTGAGGGTCCTTGGCGGGCTCATGTCTTCGACTTCCTTGACCTTCTCCGGGTTGGCCTCGATGCCCCTGTGGGATACGAGGAAACCCGGGAGCTTGCCTGAGGGGACTCCAAACACGCACTTCTCCGGGTTGAGCCGTAGGTCCACTTTGTTGAGGCTCGCAAAGGTTTCTTCCAGGTCCTGTATCAGGGTCCTTGCCTCACGAGACTTCACCACAATGTCATCGACGTAAGCTTCTGCGTTCCTCCCGAGCTGCCAGCCTAAGGTGATGTGCATCAGCCGCTGAAAGGTCGCGCCTGCGTTGCGCAACCCAAACGGCATGCACGTATAGCAGTAAACTCCACACGGGGTCAGGAAGGCCGTCTTCTCCATGTCTTCTACCGCCATCTTGATCTGGTGATAGCCCGAGAAGGCATCTAGGAAGCACAATAGGTCACACTCTGCAGTGGAGTCGACTATCTGGTCAATGTGGGGGAGTGGAAATGGATCCTGCGGGCAGGCCTTGTTGAGGTTGGTGAAGTTGACGCACATGCGCTCCTTTCCTCCCTTTTTCGGCACAACAACCGGATTAGCCAACCAATCAGGGTAGCGGACCTCGCAGATAACTCCTGCCGCCTCTAGCTTCCGGGTCTCTTGAACGATGAAAGCTTGTTTCTCAGTAGACTGCCGCCTTGCCTTCTGCTTCACGGGGCGCACATTGGGGCACACGTTGAGGTGATGCTCAATCACTTCCCTTGGGACCCCTGCTAACTGATCAGGTTCCCACGCAAACACCTTCTTGTTCGCACGCAGGAAACTGATCAGGGCTTTCTCTTGCTCGGGCTCGAGGTTGACCCCTATGGTGAAGGTGGCGCTAGCGGACCCGTCCTCGTCGACTGGTACCTGCTTGGTTTCTGCCTTGTCTTGGGTGAACAGCTGCTTCTTTTTAGCCGATGCAGCCCCCTTGGGCTCGAGGGCGTCGGTGCCAGTGGGCTGCGCCACCGCGGCCGCCCTGAAAATAAGCTGAAGCACCTGCAGCGCATCCCTTGTGTCTCCTGACACGGTGAGGACGCCGCTGCTCCCAGGCATCTTCATGAGGTTGTACGCCGGGTGAGTTGCTGCCATGAACTGAGCCAGGGCCGGATAGCCGAGGATGGCATTGTAGGGGAGGCCGATGGGGGCGATGTAGAAGTCGATCAGCTCCGTGCGGAAGTTGTCGCAGGTGCCGAAGGTCACTGGGAGGCGGATCTGCCCCAAGGATGCGGTGGAACCGGCTCCGACGCCCGAGAAAGGCCTGCTGGGTCGGAGCCGCTCTAGCGGCACGTGGAGGAGGCTGAAGGCCTCCATCAAGAGCACGTTGAGGCCGGCACCACCGTCGATGAGGGTCCTGGTGACGGCCACTTGGCAGATGGTGGGGGTGCACAGCATCGGGAGCGCGCCCGAACCAATGGGTTGAAGGGGTGGTCCTCCAAGTCGAAGGTTAGATCGGCCTCGGGCGCCACCCAGCCCGGGGGGGCTTCTTGGCGCTTGGAGGCGGTGCTGATCCAACGGGTGAATGGCTTGACGTGATGGCTCGAGGGTGGTGCTTGGCAGCCACCCAGGAGAGCTGCGACGATGGGCAGCGCTGGTGCGGCAAAACGGGCGAGGAAGAGGTTGCGCCGCTCCTCCCAGGAGGTGACAGAGGCCGTCGGCAGGTGGAGGAGCCACGCGCGCGGGATGCCGGTGAGGGTCATGGGTAACCAGTTGGCCATCACCCGATCGTCGCCCCCGGCTCCGAGGACGGCCTCCTCGTATGCCAGCAGGAAAATCATCGGGTCTGTCGCGCTGTCGTAGCGCGGCGGCATCTCAGGCCTGAACTTGTGCGGCCACTGCACCTGTCGCAAGGCGGGGGCCAAGGCCCGGAGCCCCCTGGCCCCAGTGTCGGTGTCGGTGTCAAAACCGGCGGATCTCGAGTAGGGGGTCCCGAACTATGCATCTAGGCCGGATGGTAACAGGAGGCAAGGGACACGAAGTTTTACCCAGGTTCGGGCCCTCCCGATGGAGGTAAAACCCTACATCCTGCTTGATTAATATTGATGATATGGGTAGTACAAGAGTAGATCTACCATTAGATCAGAGAGGCTAAACCCTAGAAACTAGCCTATGGTATGATTGTTGTTGTGTATGTCGTCCTACGGACAAAAACCCTCCGGTTTATATAGACACCGGATAGGGTTAGGGTTACATAGAGTCGGTTACAATGGTAGGAGATCTGCATATCCGTATCACCAAGCTTGCCTTCCACGCCATGGAAAGTCCCTCCCGGACACGGGACGAAGTCTTCAATCTTGTATCTTCATAGTCCAGGAGTCCGGCTGAAGGTATAGTCCGGCCATCCGGACACCCCCTAATCCAGGACTCCCTCAGTAGCCCCTGAACCAGGCTTCAATGACGACGAGTCTGGCGCGCAGATTGTCTTCGGCATTGCAAGGGGGGTTCCTCCTCCAAGTACTTCATAGAAGATTTTGAACACAAAGATAGTGTCCGGCTCCGCAAAATAAGTTTCCACATATTGCCGTAGAGAGAATAATATTTACACAAATCTAATCTGTTGACGTATTCCGTAATGTGACACACCACGGCCAAGCCTTTATCCGAGTCGTTTCATTATCCCACCTCAGCATGTCATGCGAGGCGATTTCCTTGGCACGTCTTGTTAAAGCAGAGATCATGTCCCCTTATTCCAGGATTCTCATCAATACGGGCATGGGTAACCCAACCGCACCATTGATTACGGCGCTTGGAGACAAGCGAGTTTTACCAGGCTGGTGGGGACACGTAGTTGCGTCCACCCATATAAGGGGATAAGGATCCACCTTTTCACCTAAGCCTTCTTCCTCCTTTGCTTATCCATTCTCGCGTACTCGAGCTCCAGCGCCCAAGTCCGCACTCCCCACCTCAACCTTCTCCAGCCATGTCCGGAGCGGGAGGCAAGTGGATGGTCTCCTCCATCACGGAGGGACACATCAAAAAACTGAGGAAGGCCGGATACTTGTCTAACGACATTGCGTACCGGCTTCCCAAAAAGGGGAAGCTCATCCCCACCCCTATGCCCCATGAGAGGGTGGTGTTCCTCCCCCATTTCCTCCGCGAACTGGGCTTCCCTCTTCACCCATTTGTCCGAGGGCTCATGTTCTACTATGGCCTGGATTTCCATGATCTGGCCCTGAACTTTGTCCTCAACATCTCGGCGTTTATCATCGTGTGCGAGGCTTTCCTCCGCATCCGCCCCCATTTCGGCCTATGGCTCAAGACTTTCAATGTCAAGCCGAAGGTGGTGCGTGGCAACCAGGCGGAGTGCGGAGGCACCATGGTGGGCAAGATGGCCAACGTCTTATGGCTTGAGGGCTCCTTTGTGGAGACCCTGAAGGGGTGGCAATCAGGGTGGTTTTACATCACCGAGCCGCGCGACCCCGAATGGGTCGCAGCCCCCGAGTTTCGATCCGGACCCCCTACGCGGCTCACCTCCTGGAAGGAGACGGGTCTGTCGTGGGGTAAAAAGGAGAGCTGACCGGACTCCAAACATGCGTCCAAACCCTGGTGGACAAGAAGCTCAAACTTGTCAACGTAGTCCAGGTTATGCTCATCCGCTTGATCCTCCCGTGTCAACAACGGGCTTTCAACTTGTGGGAGTTCGACCCGGCGCGGCACCAAACTCTGAGCAGGCTCTTCGACACGATGTATGAAGATGCTTGGAAGGTGCTTTTCAAGGGCGCCGAGGCTCCCGCATCCGCTACCGAGGATCGCGGATTCAGTACGCAGCGTCACGCTCTCGCGGTAAGCTGTTTTTCCTTTTACAGGGTATCAGTTTTTCATAGTTTGACTCCATGCGGGATCTAAGCTCCCTTACCTTTGACAGGATTGGCAGGTGACGTCCGGACAGATCAACTGTCCGGCTCCTTCTCCCGAAGGCCCAGCGGACGCTCGCTTGGCAAAGCTGTTGGTTCCGGCACCCTATGTGGTGCCGGAGAAGAAGGCCGCGAAAAAGGCCACGGGGACTCGAAAGAGTGCCTGGCGCCAGGAGGTGTCGGATCCATCATCCAACGGTTCCGAGGCGCATTCCTCCCGTGAAGACGAGGAGGAAGAAGAAGAGACCTCTCCCCCTCCAGCGGGAGGAGAGAAGAAAAGGAAGGCCGCCCTCTCTGGGGAGGCCGGAGGGTCCAAGAAGGGGAAAACCCTTCCTCCGGACTACTCCACCGACGCCGACGACGGCGGAGAGGAGTGGCCACCCAGGGCCAAGCCCCTGGCGAAATCGTAAGTATCTGGATACCACAGTAATTCATGGTATTCGTTTATTGCACAGCTTTCCCTTATGTCGAATATGTTTATGCAGCCCACCCAAAGACCGGCTCGACGCGTCGTCGAGCGGCTCACTAGACTCGTCGGATGTGAACTCGCTTCCGATGGCTTCCTCCCCCCACCCTACGGACGACACCGAAGTGTTGTCCCAACAGGTTCCAAGCCAGGAGGAGGTGGTCCTGGAGGCGCCGCAAGGCGACCTCCCGGACTCCAGGAGTAAAGGGGATGAAACCCCTCAGGGCTCCAAGTCCGGCTCTAGGCCAGACACTGCTCCGGAGCCTTCAAAGGTTCCAGAGTCTGGCGGGCAACCTCCTTCCAAGAGGAGCCAGCCCACTGTGCCGGCGACCCCTGTCCAACCGGAGACGCCGGACAATCCATTGGAGGCGCTCCAAGGCACCTCCATCGATGAGGGGCACCGCACTACTATGAGTGCGGTGATCCAGAAGGTTCAGTCCGCCAAGAGCGGACTGACTGAAGCTTGTACTAGCCTTTTAACAGGCTTTGAGGTAAGTAAAGAATGTGTAAATAATATTACCGCATAGACAGTAGCCCCTGATGCTCTGTTTGGCGTTCGGGAAGAAAAGCCGAATAGAGGATCAAATAAAATTCACAGTAGTCTAACAAAAAGGAGTCAATATGCATATGCAGGCTTCTCTGCTTGCGTTTGCCACACTGACTGCGGAAGTGGACACGCTAAAGTAGAACCTCAAGCGGTCCGAGCAGGAGCTCGGGCGTGCCAAGAAGCAGCTCGAGGACAATGAAGGTAAGAAATACCTTGTTTAAATATATATATAAAAAGGTGCAATTGCAAAAAATGACAGGATTATCGTGCCTATTGTAGGGGCCACGTCTGAGGTGGCGACCCTTAAGCAGGCGCTGGTCGAGGCCGAGAAGAGGGCGGCCATGGAGCACACCAAGCGGGAGAAGTATGAGGCTGAGGCTGGCAAGGTACGGCAAGAGCTCCAGGCTCTCATGGAAAAACATAAGAGTTTGGAGCTTGACTCAAAGACGCGAGCGTCCGAGCTCGCGGTGGCTATTGAAAATGCCAAGTCTGCCAAGGCCGAATCCCAGAAGACCCTCCAGGAGATGGATGAGGTGAAGAAGATAGCGGCGGGTAAGGCATTCTTTATGCAAAGCAAACACATAAACGTGAGTTACTTGTTACTTACCCGAATCCGGAGCTCTCCAGGAGCGTTCGCAGATCTTCCCCGGAGTGTGTCCGATGCCGCCGCATTCTATCGAGCCGAGGAGGGCAGCTCGACAGAGAAGGTGTTCTGGTCTCAGTATGCTGAGGCCGGACACCTCGTGCCCCTGAGCGACCAGCTGAAGCAACTGGTCCAGCTCCACAAGGCGGCCGAACAGGCCATGAAGGGCCTCATAGTTCAACTGTGGCCTGGAGGGGCTCTGCCTGGGAGGTATTTCGGGCTGGTGCGGCGACTGGTGGAGGCATGTCCAAGGCTCGAAGTCCTCAAGCGCTCCGTCTGCATTGAAGGTGCCCGTAGGGCCCTTGCCCGTGCTAAGGTGCACTGGGGCAAGCTGGATGCTGAGAAGCTTGTGAAGGACGGGCCACCACCGGGGAAAGAGCATCGCAAGCCCGAGAATTATTATAAGGATGTTCTGAAGGGTGCCTACCTTGTGGCGGATGAATGTTCTAGGGATGTAATTTTTGAATGAAACTTGCTCGTTTTGTCTTGTGCGCTGAAAACTTGTTCATATGCGCTAAGCAATGCTGTTGGAATTTAAAATATTACCTTTTGTGCGGCTGTTTATCAATTCTGAGAGATGGTGAGTCGTCGGCTTCTGCCCCCGTGCCGCTAGTGCTGGGGTGTTCGGGGATAAACCTGAGCGCTCTTTTTCCCATGTTTGGGTCCTTCGAGGGAGGCGTTCAGCCCAACGAACGAGGCAATCAGACTATAATGCGTGAACACTCTCACTTAGCCATAGAATTCTACAATTTTAAATTTCGGCGAAGCCCCTGGTATTCGGAAGACCGAGTTCGGGGCGCTATCCATGCCTTGGCCGGACAGAGCCGGCTCCTCGCTCTAAGCGGCATAAGTCTTTAGGGACTCGAAAAACCTCTCGAACAGCGACCAGCTCTCGCTTCATCATGACAGTCAGTTTTAGCTTTCTCCACTGAGGTGCTCGACCCAGCTCAACTGGGGCACAATCGCAGTGGTTCTCCTAGTGCTACCTTAGCCGATATAGCGGAACATAAGGCACCAAAACATAGGAGCCGGGCAAACCCAACTATTGACCCAAGACCTGATTCGGAGCCGATGCATATAATGCTATAAGTTCGGGGTGCCGCACTTGTTAAAGTGTTTGGACTTCTCACACCATGTTGAGGGGTACTGAAGCCCCTGGCATATTTCGGCCGTACCAAAGTGTACGGGTGCAACATGTCGTTAAGGAACATATATAAAAAAGTAATGCAAAAATAGACAAAAGCTATGCATTGTTTATTAAAGAGGGCTGCGATCAAAGCAGAACAATACAAATAATGCGACAAGCAAAAGGTTGGACTATTTAACATGTCCGTTCTAGGGGCAAGCTGCGGAATAGTATGCGAAACAGGTATACTGCTCGTGATAGAGACCACCTGGGAGTTCCGTAATGCGGCGTGGCTTGTCTGCTTCCCTGGTTCTTGCATCGTTTATGCGGCAATTGAACTGCCGAACAGGCCTTCTGAAGAATGGAGTCCTGAAAGTAAGAGAAAATTAAAAAATTGGCAGCCCCTGGTACGGTTTAAGCCATGTTTCGGGCATGCCGTGATGGTGCCCCTTCCCCTGTACCCATGGTATTTCTAGAGCGTAGTTATGTACACGAAGTACTGGTGTCGCATTTTTGCGAGGGCTGGGGTTGGGGCCGCATTGCTACGCCTACTCGGATCGTGCCAGGCGGTCTTGTTGTAGGTTACTCCGGGCGTGCTTGATGGTGTCCGGTCATTTAATGGCCGGACTGGAGAACTGCCTGGAGAGGCTACTTTGTACTTTCGCTGCAAGGGCCGCCGTGTGCTCCTCCGTTCGGAGGGAGCGCTCGATGTTTCCATTGACCGTAATTACTCCTCGAGGTCCTGGCATCTTGAGCTTAAGGTATGCGTAGTGCGGTACCGCATTGAACTTGGCAAATGCGGTTCGCCCGAGCAGTGCGTGATAGCCACTGTGGAATGGGACTATGCCGAAGATTAACTCCTCGCTTCGGAAATTATCCGAAGACCACTTCAAGTGTGACTGAGCCTGTACAGTTGGCCTCTACACCTGGTATTACGCCTTTAAAGGTCGTTTTGGTGGGCTTAATCCTTGAGGGATCTATGCCCATTTTCTGCACTGTATCCTGATAAAGCAGGTTCAGGCTGCTGCTGCCGTCCATAAGGACTCTAGTGAGATGAAATCCGTCAATAATTGGGTCGAGAACCAATGCGGCGAATCCGCCATGACGGATGCTAGTGGGATGGTCCCTTCGATCAAAGGTGATCGGGCAGGAGGACCATGGGTTGAACTTTGGGGCGACTGGCTCTACCGTGTATACGTCCCTTAACGCACGCTTCCGCTCCCTCCTGGGGACGTGGGTTGCATATATCATGTTCACCGTCCGCACTTGTGGGGGAAAACCCTTCTGTCCACTGTTGTTCGGCGGCCGGGGCTCCTCGTCGTCATCGCTATGCAGCCCCTTGTCTTCATTTTCGGCGTTTAACTTGCCTGCCTGCTTGAACACCCAACAATCCCTGTTGGTGTGATTGGCCGGCTTTTCGGGGGTGCCATGAATCTGGCACAAGCGGTCGAGTATTCGGTCCAAACTGGATGGGCCCCTAGTATTCCTTTTGAATGGCTTTTTCCACTGACCGGATTTAGAGCCTCTGAATCCGGCATTAACTGCCGTATCCTCAGCATTGTCGCTGTTAATGCGGCCCTTCTGCTTGTTGCGACGCGACCTGCCACTACTGTCCCTGGTATCTGAATTACCAGGGTTTTTGGTCATGTTGTTGCTACGAGCAAGCCAGCTGTCTTCTCCCGCGCAAAAGCAGGTCATGAGTGTCGTGAGTGCTGCCATAGACTTTGGCTTTTCCTGTCCAAGGTGCCGGGCAAGCCACTCGTCACGGATATTGTGCTTGAAGGATGCTAGGGCCTCAGCGTCCGGACAGTCGACTATTTGATTTTTCTTTGTTAGGAACCGTTTCCAGAATTGCCTGGACGATTCCTCTGGCTGCTGAATTACGTGACTTAGGTCATCGGCGTCTAGGGGTCGCACATAAGTGCCCTGGAAATTGTCGAGGAATGCGGCTTCCAGGTCCTCCCAACAACTGATTGATCCTGTTGGCAAGCTGTTAAGCCAATGCCGAGCTGGTCCTTTAAGCTTGAGTGGGAGGTATTTGATGGCGTGGAAATCATCGCCGCGGGCCATGTGGATATGAAGGAGATAATCCTCGATCCATACCGCAGGATCTGTTGTGCCATCATATGATTCGATATTTACGGGTTTGAAACCCTCAGGGATTTGATGATCCATTATTTCGTCTGTGAAGCATAGTGGGTGTGCGGCCCCTCTGTAATGGGCTATATCACGACGTAGCTCCAATGAGCTTTGTCTACTGTGTTCGGCCCTGCCGAATTTGTGACCGGCGTGACGGTTACCGTCTCGAGCCGTGGGGCGCCCACGCGATCCATAGATCGATCTTGTTTGCCTTGCCTTGTCCTCCAACATATCTCGTAAGTCCGGCGCATATTCCCGTGCCTTGGTACGGGGTGCGGCTTGAGTGGAGGGCCGAGAGGCCTCTCTGTCGCGGCCACGAGGTGGCCGGTCGGCCGCATCAAGTGCTTCCTCCTCTAATCGGGGTAGCGACCTGCGCTTTGGGTAGCTCTTGGAGGGGCGTTCGAGTTTATGCTCTTCGGCCGCAAGGACTTCAGTCCATCTGTCGACTAGCAAATCTTGATCAGCTCTGAGCTGTTCCTGTTTTTTCTTGAGGCTTCTTGCTGTGGCCATAAGCCTGCGTTGAAAACGCTCTTGCTCGACGGGATCCTCTAGCACGACGAATTCGTCGTCATCGAGGCTTGCCTCGTCTTCGGATGGAGGCATATAATTGTCGTCCTCGACCTCTCTGTCTGCTGCTTTCTCATGAGGGCTGGTTTCTCCATCCTCCTGTGCTAATTCTTGCTGGAGGGGGTTTTCTTCGGCACTTTCCGGAGTATTATTATCTCCCGTGCTGGAATCACCGTATTTGTTTTGGCGGGATTTTGAGCGGCGCCACTGACGCCGACACTTAGGATGTTTCTTGGAGGGGTCATCCTCCGCCGTTCCATCGCCATCTCCTTCTTTTGGGGTGTCCACCATGTATATGTCATATGACGAGGTGGCTTTCCAGGGCCTGATAGGCGCTGGTTCTTCATCGTCTCCTTCATCGGCATCCATACCGTCGATGTCTTCGGAGTCAAAGTCGAGCATGTCGGTTAAGTCATCGACAGTGGCTACAAATTGGGTGGTGGGTGGGCTTTGAATTTCTTCATCGTCCGAATCCCAACCTTGCTGACCGTAGTCCGGCCAGGGCTCTCCTGATAAAGAGAGAGACTTCAGTGTCTTCAGAATATCGCCGAAAGGCGAGTGCTGAAAGATGTCCGCGGCGGTAAACTCCATAATCGGCGCCCAATCGGATTCGATCGGCAGGGGCGCGGAGGGTTCGGAGTCCAGAGAGGAGTCCGGCTCCTTGGAGTCACGAGTCTCGCAGAGTGCGGGGCTGGTGTTCGGCTCGATCGCCGTTGGGATCGCAGCCCCCGAGGCGGCGTCCAACCACCCATCCTCGATCGGCGCAGTTGGCTCCGAATTAAGGGTCGAAGCCGATGCGGGTGCGGCCTCCAGGGCACTGTTTGGCGGCTGAGCTAGATCATGCTCGTCGTGACAGTGCGGCACGCTCGGCAGTGGCTCGAACCCGTCGAAGATCAAGTCCTCGCGGATGTTAGTCGTGTAGTTTAAACTTCCAAATATGACCTGACGGCCAGGGGCATAGCTTTCGATCTGCTCCAGATGGCCAAGTGAATTTGCCCGCAGTGCAAAGCCACCGAAGATGAAGATCTGTCCGGGGAGGAAGGTCTCACCCTGGACTGCATCGCTATTGATGATTGTAGGAGCCATCGAGCCTGACGGCGACGACACAGAGGGACTCTCAATGAAAGCACCAATGTCGGTGTCAAAACCGGCGGATCTCGGGTAGGGGGTCCCGAACTGTGCGTCTAGGCCGGATGGTAACAGGAGGCAAGGGACACGAAGTTTTACCCAGGTTCGGGCCCTCTTGATGGAGGTAAACCCTACGTCCTGCTTGATTAATATTGATGATATGGGTAGTACAAGAGTAGATCTACCACGAGATCAGAGAGGCTAAACCCTAGAAGCTAGCCTATGGTATGATTGTTGTTGTGTATGTCGTCCTACGTACTAAAACCCTCCGGTTTATATAGACACCGGATAGGGTTAGGGTTACATAGAGTCGGTTACAATGGTAGGAGATCTGCATATCCGTATCGCCAAGCTTGCCTTCCACCCCAAGGAAAGCCCCTCCCGGACACGGGACGAAGTCTTCAATCTTGTATCTTCATAGTCCAGGAGTCCGGCTGAAGGTATAATCCGGCCATCCGGACACCCCCTAATCCAGGACCCCCTCAGTCGGCATCTGTTGCTGGAGCGGGCAGCGCGTTGTCCGCCATGAGGGCGAGACACGATGTCGAGGGAGAGCGGGTCGTCAGGAGGGAGGACTCCGGCGCACCCCTACCTGGCGCGCCAAATGTCGGATTTCGGGTTCCGGTAGACCCTTGAGGTTCGAACACTGGGGTGCGTGTGGAGATCTCTCCCCTACCGATCTACGTCCAATCCTCTCATGCGAAATAAGATGAAAATGATGAACAACACAAGAGACACGAGGTTTATACTGGTTCGGGCCACCGTTGTGGTGTAATACCCTACTCCAGTGGGTGGTGTGGTGGATTGCCTCTGGGGCTGATGCTGAATAGTACAAGGGAAGAACAGCCTCGTGAGAGGTGTTCTTGAGCTGGTGCGATGAACTGCTAGGGTGAGTTCCGTCGCCTCTCTCTCTATCTGCTGGGGTTCTACCGAATCTCTCTCTCTCCTTTTTCCTCTCTGGGTGTCCCCCCTTCCTTGGTGGAGGCTAGCTCTATTTATAGAGGCCCTGGGCCTCTCCCCGAATAATTGAGCGGGAAGGGTGCCAACAATTGGCCATTTTGAAGGGGAACATCTAGTACAAGTTATCCTGACCAAAGGTGGTCTTCGGCTGCCAAAAGCACTGGTGATGATGCCGTCTTGGGCTCCACGGTGACCTCCGTCCTGCCGCTCTGCTGGTCTTGGTCTTGTTGCACCGGAGTGGCAACCTTTGCCCGATGCCTTGTCTTGTGCTTGCCCCCTTTGCACCAAAAGGGAAACAAGGACACTGCAGGCCGGCGCCCGCCTGGCGCCCGCCTGGCCTTGATCGTCATGGCTTGTGTCATGGGATCCTCATGAGGTACCCTTGCATTGATCTCTCTGCCTCCTCGCGAGCCCGCCTGATGAGGCCGCTCTCTTGAGGAAGCTTCCTGTCGTCCGCCCCGCGAGGGTCTTGAGCTTGAGCTGATGAAGATGGGCCACGCTGGGCCCCCACCTGAGCCACGCCGCAGGCCGCAGGCAGGCAAGTCTGGGGACCCCCGTTCCCAGAACACCGACAGACTACATGACATGTCACCATTATTTGGGCATGTAGATGATGGGTTGCTAGAGTGACAGAAGCTTAAACCCTAGTTTATGCGTTGCTTCGTAAGGGGCTGATTTGGATCCATATGTTTCATGCTATGGTTAGGTTTACCTTAATACTTTTGTTGTAGCTGCGGATGCTTGCAATAGAGGTTAATCATAAGTGGGATGCTTGTCCAAGTAAGGACAGTACCCAAGCACCGGTCCACCCACATACCAAATTATCAAAGTACCGAATGTGAATCATATGATCGTGATGAAACCTAGCTTGATGACAATTCCCATGTGTCCTCGGGAGCGCTTTTCTCTATATAAGAATTTGTCTAGGCTTGTCCTTTGCTACAAAAAGGATTGGGCCACCTTGCTGCACTTTATTTACTTTTGTTACTTGTTGCTCATTACAAATTATCTTATCACAAAACTATCTGTTACCTATAATTTCAGTGCTTGCAGAGAATACCTTGCTGAAAACCACTTATCATTTCCTTCTGCTCCTCGTTGGGTTCGACACTCTTACTTATAGAAAGGACTACGATATACCCCCTATACTTGTGGGTCATCAAGGGCCCAGGAGGAGGTTGACCGCCGGGTGGCTAAAGCTCGTGGAAGCCGGGGCCGCTGGTAGGACTGCTGCCCTCAAGTCCTGGTTAGTCGAGGTGGAGTGGCGTGAGGTGGCCGCCGCATCCGCCCTGGCCTCGGCGCAGGCTGAGCTGGCTTCCGCCCGCGCCAAGATGCTCTCTCTTCGGCAGCGGGTTGCCGACGCCGAGTCCATCGCGCGGCAGAACAAGGACGAAGTGCTTGAGCGGCGGACGTTGAAGCATGTGCACACCCCCATGCTCGAGGACCTCAGGAATAGGGCTAACACCGCCCTGGGCCATATCTGCGATGAGAATGCTCCTGCAAAACCACCTCCGCTTCTTTGGAGATGTGGTGATGCACCTGTAGAACCGTTCCGAGAGGGCTCACCAACTTGTTGAAGAGAGGAGTCGCAGCCTGCTTGGGCGCTCGTTCTCCCGTGTCTTCAGCCACCTCTGGAACGTCAATCCCAAGTTCGATTTTGACGCCGCCATTCCTCCTGTACCGGAAGCCATCCGGGGCGACCTGGCGCGATGGGTTGAAGACAACGTGGATGCGCTGGTCAGGGCCTTCGCTTTTGACGACGACGGGGTAGTAGTTTCGGCGGACGAAGGCGACGTGGTTGACGACGGCGGCGCCGGCGCCGGTGAAGGTGGAGGCGATGCCAATGATGGCGATAGCGACGCCAGGGGTGCATCTGAAGATGACATGGGGGACGTGGCGAGCAACATATTCGGCTGATCCCACGTTTCCCAGCTGTTTACCCTGTAAAAACTCGGGCGTGGCCCCGGAAGATTGTAAGAGCATTTTGAGAGGGGGAGCCCCTCATGTAAACAAATCGCAGCTTTTATCCTTCTGTGTCAAATTGAGTACGCGTCTTCACGAGCTTACGAATGCTGGGGCAAGGTTGTTGTTGCGGTTTACCTTAGCCTGGACGAGCCCAAAACCACCTCAAGAGATTGTGGGTTTCTGAGAAGCTCCTGAGGAGTTCGTCGACACGCCCAAGGGGGCACGTGATAGGCGAGCGCCAGCTACGGCTCGACACGTGCGTGGCTCATGTGCTTCATGCCCAGCCCGGCTCGCGAGGGGCCCGCGAGGGGGAAGCGACAGGCGTGAACTCCTGGTCCATCATGCGGGGCACATAGGCCTCCGAGGCCGCTGCCCCGAAGACCTCGCCGAAGTGCCCCACGCTCCACGTCGCTCGGCCCGTCACGCTGTCCTAAGGATGGCGGGGCGGTGCTCCGATGGGCCGCGTGCGATGACGCTCGTGCCCGCGCCCATCTGAGGTGGCTCGGATGCGAGGGGGCGCCCTCCGCCGTGGATCGTGCTGATGTCGACAAAGCCCCGGGCGCACTTGGGGGTACGCGGGCGCGACGAGGCCCACTGTGGGATCCTGCCGCTGCCTGGGGCGTGAGCTGGTAGCAGAAGGGCGGTGCTCCCGTGGCCGCCGCATCCAGGAGCTCGGCGACGCATTCCAGTAGTGCATCCCGGCCGCTCTCCATCAGTCGGCACCGCAGCAGCTCCCGTGCCACTGTGAGCGCGGCCCGCATGTTCGCTTGCTCCCTCCTGGTGTGTGGCGTCGTCGCCGCGGCATGGCTTGCGGCCCTTGCAGCAGCTCGCGTCTGTCGGGGAGTAAGAGTAGAGGGTGAGTGGCCACGCCGCCCATGCCCCGCGGTGTTTGGTGTGCGCGCCGCCTGAGACGCGGGGTTGAGGTCTTCCTGAGCAGGCGGCGCCGCCCGGGCAGGCCAGGCTGCCCATTGGTCGTCGTCAACCCTCGGGTCGCCAGACATCGGAACCGTGGAGCGTCGGCAGATCGTCTGGTGGGGAAGAAGCTCCGGCACACCCCTACCTGGCGCGCCAAATGTCGGATCACGGGTTCCGGCAAAACCCTTGAGGTTCGGACATTAGGGTGCGCGCGAAGATCAACCCCTATCGATCCGTGTCCTAACTTAGCTAAGATCTCACGAACTAACTCGACGAACTCGCACACAAAGGACACAAGATTTATATTGGTTCGAGCCACCGTTGTGGTGTAATACCCTACTCCAGTGTGGTAATGGTGGATTGCCTCTTGGGCTAAGGATGAACAGTACAAGGGGAAGAACTGCCTCCTGAGGTTGGGTGTTCTTGTGCTTGGTGGGTGTGCCGCTAAGGATGTAGTGGCTCCAATCTCAGATCTCTCCTCCCCTAGATACGGTGGTGGCTAGTTCTATTTATAGTGGCCTTGGTCCTCTCCCCAAATATTGAGCGAGAAGGGAGCCAACAACGGCCAATTTGAAAGGGGACAGCTAGTACAAGCTATCCTAACAAAAGCGGTCTTCGTCTGCCAAAGGCTCTGGTGGTGACGCTGTCTTGGGATCCACGGTGACCTTCGTCTTGCCGTCCTTCTTGTCATGGTCTCGTTGCACCAATATGGAAACCTTTGCTTGATGCCTCGGTACTCCGCGCCTGCACTTGCCCCCTTAGCACCAAAGAGGAAACAAGGACGCTGCGCGCGCTGGCACCCGCCTAGCGCTTGCCTGGTCTCGATCGTCATGGCTCATGTGACGAGAACCTCGCGAGGTTTGCCCGGCCTTGAACTCTCCGCCCCTCACGAGCCAGACTGGCGAGGCCGCTCCTGAGGAGGTCTCGTGTCATCCACCTCATGAGGCTTGGCCCCTCGCGAGGGTCTTGATTCCTTGTTGATGAAGATGGGCCATACAGGCCTGCCAGCAAAGCCATGCCGTGGGCCGCAGGCAGGCAAGTCTGGGGACCACCATTTCCAGAATGCCGACAGGTTCACTCATGTACTTAGCTAGCGCAACAATGCCAGATATATTTTTTGCTGTGAGCAAACTGAGTAGGTTCATGTCCAACACGGGTGGTGATCATTGGCATGCATTAGAAAGGGTCTTGCGCTATTTGAGGGGAATTCACTATTGAGGGCATCCTGTTGTGCTAAAAGGATATAGTGATTCGAACTAAATCTCCGATGCTGATGTACTATACGCCATAAGTGGGTATGTATTTACTCATGGAGCTGGTATAGTGTCATGGAGGTCTTGCAAACAGACCATATTAACGAGGTCATCTATGCAAGTAGAACCTACTGCTTTTGACACAACCACTATTGAAGCACAATGTCTGCGTGAGGTCTTGATGGACTTGCCTGTGATCGAAAAACTCGTATCGGCTATTCTTATTAGTTGTGACAACCAAACAATTATCGCTAAGTGAACAATTCTAAGGATAATGTGAAGTCATCAAGACACATGAAGAGACGTTTGAAGTCTATCAGAAAGTTGAGAAACTCTAGAGCAATAACTGTTACATATAATCAAGCAGACAAAAACCATGCAGATCTCTTTGCAAAGGGACTATCACGAAATGTGATAGATAATGCATCGAGGGAGATGTGTATGAGACCCATATATGTTACACCTTAGTAGTAACCCAACCTTGGTGACCGGAGATCTCGTGAATTAGGAGCTGGGAAGAATAAGCTATTGGTTAATTGAGGAGAGTAATATATGATGATCGTCTCTAGATGAAGATGCAAAACTCTCAGATCTATAAGGCAGGTTGGCAACATGCCTTAATGTGGTTCTATTAGCTATAATTAGCAAGAATGTTGTCCTACAAAGCAATCTTGAAAGAACACGCCTATATGAGTCCTGACTGTAAATGTTGTAGTCTATGAGATTTGGTTGATCTCTAGCAAGCTCACGAGGAGACCAGGGAATATGGTGTATATGCTCCAAACCACGGGGTAGCCTACTGACAACCAGGTACTGGTTAAGACTTTGAGTGAAACTTGTCCACACAAAATTTGCAATTCAAGTCATAGTCTCATTGTCAAGTTGTGGATGGATGTAGCTTAAAGCTCTAGGCAGAAGTTCAACTTAATAGTCTCTGTTGAAACACTAGTGTATTACACAAGCAGCGAGAAAAGAAAAATCTCTAAATGGGTATTTGAAATCTGGCAAGGGATTTTTAGAAATAATGGGCCTACCCCATGTAGAATTTTTGAAATCTCATTCTAGGCCCATGGAAAACAGCAAGTGATGGTGCTAAAAGTTTAGTCCCATACAACTAGTTGAGGAGGTGTGTGACCTTTTTATATAGCAGGCTCCCTACATCACATTTAGTGAGGTGTGAAGGAGAAAAAAATAAAATACCACACTACGCGCTCACTCGCCTAACCGGGTTGGTGACAATGGTCGGGTCGCCTAAAATTGACGATGCGCCACTCGTGTGTGCACCACGTTCGTCGGGCGGCACAAAACAACAAACTTATATCAAAACGTAACCGATCCTGCCCATCAAGCACCAACTAGCGTTGGGGCGGTCGACGTGTCTGCCCACGTGTTCATCTCCGGTTGAGCCGATTCGGTCGCGCCAACAGGGTGCGTCCGCAGTGGGGTTTGTCTGACTGTGTGTCCGATTGCCAAATGTCTCGGTTGTTCAGCTTGCACCACGCGCCCCGTCCACACGTATCCAAGCAGCGCCAACAAAACAACTCAAAACAACCCGTCACGGGGCAAACGGTGTTGATAGTATGGCCCCACGCACGAGCCGAACCAGCTCGGCAAAGGGCGCCCGTGCTCAAGCCGGCGCCCATGGGCGTGACACAAGCCTCGGCTGTCGCGACTGAACCAGCCCCCCGGTTGGCGCATGGCCGATCACGTACAGGACAACGCGCGAGTACGCACACGTGGGCTTGCCGCATAACACCACATGGCTATGGCTTCGTACGTGCCCGCGGTCCACCTGTCATGAACCCCCGGTGAGTCACCCAGATACATGTCGTCTGAGCAGATCGAACGACACAAAAAGACCCAAAGAGGCCCCCGCGACATGCCACGGCGCAACGGATGGCGCATACGACACTCTTGCCCATGAGGCTTAGATCATATCCAGCCGCGGCCCCAACAAGCCCTCCCCAGGCGTTTTTGCCGCGCCAGCGCCCAAAATTCAGCCCAGTCGCACCCCCAGGAACCCGTTTTTCGCCGGCTTGGGCCGAAATCGGCGCCGGCGGTCCCAGGCCAAACCCAGCGCGCTGGGGGGTGCTCGGGGGCGCCAGGGCGAGGGGTTTTGGTGCGAAAACTCGGCGGGCCCGCCGAGTCGGTGGCACGCGCCTCGTCGTTCCCAGACCACCTCGGTTTCCCGTGGGGAATCAATGGCAAGGCTGCCGCCGGTCAGCCTTGCCATTGATTCCTCACGGGCGGTGCGTCATGGGTGGGCAAGCGCGGCGACGCCTCCACTTCTGTCACGCGTTCACACGACCTGGGCTATATAAACAGAGGCTTCCCTCGCGCTGGCCACATCAGCCATCGTCCCTCCCTTCCGCCGTCGAGCTCTGTCGCTCTCCCCTTCCCTCCCCTTCTCCTTCTCTCTCCATGGCTGAACGCTTCCCCGGTGACGCCGCGACGGCCAATGGCTTCGGCCGCCGCTCGCTCCAGGAGGGCGAGGCATGGCTTTTCTTCGAGGCCAACATCCCGGTGCTGCCGGACATGCGCGCCGGGCCGACGAGGTGGAGGCTCAGCAACGGCGGCGTCCTCATCCCCCCGGTGCCCGACGACGATGCGAGCCCCAGCCTCTTCGCCGCCGAGGTCGACCACGTGCGGTCGTCCCTGACGGAGGAGCAGCGCGCCCTTCCCCAGTTCGCCGCCGGCAACCACGCGGAGGCGGCGGACTATTTCCAGCGGTGGAAGATGCAGAGGCTGGCGTCCACGAGCGGGGCGATGGTGGTCGGCGGCCCGAAGAATAGCGACGGCCGCCACGTCTGGTGGGGGGTCCCCAGCCGCACCCTGTGTTGGGGAATGCAGTAATTTGAAAATTTTCCTACGCTCACGCAAGATCATGGTGATGCATAGCATTGAGAGGGGAGAGTGTCATCTACGTACCCTCATAGATTGTAAGCGGAAGCGTTATGACAACGCGGTTGATGTAGTCGTACGTCTTCATGATCGACCGATCCTCAATACCGAACGTACGGCACCTCCGCATTCAGCACACGTTCAGCTCGGTGATGTCCCGCGAACTCATGATCCAGTAGAGCTTCCGGGAAGAGCTTCGTCAGCACGATGGTGTGGTGATGGTGTTGATGAAGCTACCGACGTAGGGCTTCACCTAAGCATCGCTACGATATGACCGAGGTGGATTATGGTGGAGGAGGCACCGCACACGGCTAAGAGATCAATGATCAATTGTTGTGTCTCCAAGGGGTGCCCCCCTCCCCGTATATAAAGGAGTGGAGGAGGGGGAGGGGGCCGGCCTCCTATGGCGCGCCCCATGAGGAGTCCTACTCCCACCGGGAGTAGGACTCCCCCCTTCCAAGTAGGAGTAGGAGAGGAGAAGGAAGGGAGAGAAGGAGAGAAGGAAAGGGGGGCGCCGCCCCCCTCCTTGTCCAATTCGGACTAGAGGGGGAGGGGCACGCAGCTTCCCTGGCCGTCCCTCATCTTCTCCCAGTAAGGCCCATTAGGCCCAATATACTCCCCAGGGGGTTCCGATAACCCCCCTGTACTCCGGTATATGTATGAAACCTCCCGAAACACTTCTAGTGTCCGAACATAGTCGTCCAACATATCGATCTTTACGTCTCGATCATTTCGAGACTCCTCGTTATGTCCGTGATCATATCCGGGACTCCGAACTACCTTCGGTACATCAAAACACAAAAACTCATAATACCGATCGTCACAGAACTTTAAGCGTGCGGACCCTACGGATTCGAGAACTATGTAGGCATGACCGAGACACGTCTCCAGTCAATAACCAATGGCGGATCCTGGATGCTCATATTGGTTCCTACTTATTCTATGAAGATCTTTATCGGTCAAACCGCATAACAACATACGTTGTTCCCTTTGTCATCGGTATGTTACTTGCCCGAGATTCGATCGTCGGTATCTCAATACCTAGTTAAATCTCATTACCGGCAAGACTCTTTACTCGTTCCGCAATGCATCATCCCGTAACTAACTCAATAGTCACATTGCTTGCAAGGCTTGTAGTGATGTGCATTACCGAGAGGGCCCAGAGATACCTCTCCGACAATCGGAGTGACAAATCCTATTCTCGATCTATGCCAACTCAACGAACACCATCGGAGACACCTGTAGATCACCTTTATAATCACCCAGTTACGTTGTGACGTTTGGTAGCACACAAAGTGTTCTTCCGGTAATTGGGAGTTGCATAATCTCATAGTCATAGGAACATGTATAAGTTATGAAGAAAGCAATAGTAGTAAACTAAACGATCAAGTGTTAATCAAATGACAACTCATATCTTATGGTTAGGAAACTCAACCATCTTTGATCAATGAGCTAGTCAAGTAGAGGCATACTAGTGACACTATGTTTGTCTATGTATTCACACATGTATTATGTTTCCGGTTAATACAATTCTAGCATGAATAATAGACAATTATCATGATATGAGGAAAAAAATAACTTTATTATTGCCTCTAGGGCATATTTCCTTCAGTCTCCCACTTGCACAGTTGCACTAGAGTCAATAATCTAGATTACACAGTAATGATTCTAACTCCCATGGAGTCTTGGTGCTGATCATGTTTTGCTCGTGGAAGAGGCTTAGTCAACGGGTCTGCAACATTCAGATCCGTATGTATATTGCAAATCTCTATGTCTCCCACCTGGACTTGATCCCAGATGGAATTGAAGCGTCTCTTGATGTGCTTGGTTCTCTTGTGAAATCTGGATTGCTTTGCCAAGGCAATTGCACCAGTATTGTCACAAAAGATTTTCATTGGACCCGATGCACTAGGTATGACACCTAGATCGGATATGAACTCCTTCATCCAGACTCCTTCATTTGCTGCTTCCGAAGCAGCTATGTGCTCCGCTTCACACGTAGATCCCGCCACGATGCTTTGTTTAGAACTGCTCCAACTGACAGCTCCACCGTTCAATATAAACACGTATCCGGTTTGTGATTTAAAATCGTCTGGATCAGTGTCAAAGCTTGCATCGACGTAACCATTTACGACGAGTTCTTTGTCAGCTCCATAAACAAGAAACATATCCTTAGTCCTTTTCAGCTATTTCAGGATGTTCTTGACCGCTGTCCGGTGATCCACTCCTGGATTACTTTGGTACCTCCCTGCTAAACTAATAGCAAGGCACACATCAGGTCTGGTACATAGCATTGCATACATGATAGAATCTATGGCTGAAGCACAGGGAACATTTTTCATTTTCTCTCTATCTTCTGCAGTGGTCGGGCATTGAGTCTTACTCAACTTCACAACTTGTAACACAGGCAAGAACCCTTTCTTTGCTTGATCCATTTTGAACTTCGTCAAAACTTTATCAAGGTATGTGCTTTGTGAAAGTCCAATTAAGCATCTTGATCTATCTCTATAGATCTTGATGCCCAATATATAAGCAGCTTCTCCGAGGTCTTTCATTGAAAAACTCTTATTCAAGTATCCTTTTATGCTATCCAGAAATTCTATATCATTTCCAATCAACAATATGTCATCCACATATAATATTAGAAATGCTACAGAGCTCCCACTCACTTTCTTGTAAATACAGGCTTCTCCAAAAGTCTGTATAAAACCATATGCTTTGATCACACTATCAAAACGTTTATTCCAACTCCGAGAGGCTTGCACCAGTCCATAAATGGATCGCTGGAGCTTGCACACTTTGTTAGCACCCTTTGGATCGACAAAACCTTCTGGTTGCATCATATACAACTCTTCTTCCAGAAATCAATTCAGGAATGTAGTTTTGACATCCATTTACCAAATTTCATAATCATAAAATGTGGCAATTGCTAACATGATTCAGACAGACCTAAGCATCGATATGGGTGAGAAAGTCTCATCGTAGTCAACCCCTTGAACTTGTCAAAAACCTTTCGCAGCAAGTCGAGCTTTGTAGATAGTAACATTACTGTCAGCGTCAGTATTCTTCTTGAAAATCCATTTATTCTTGATGGCTTGCCGATCATCGGGCAAGTCAACCAAAGTCCACACTTTGTTCTCATACATGGATCCCATCTCAGATTTCATGGCCTCAAGCCATTTTGCGGAATCTAGGCTCACCATCGCTTCTTCATAGTTCGTAGGTTCATCATGGTTAAGTAACATGACTTCCAGAATAGGATTACTGTACCACTCTGGTGCGGATCTTACTCTGGTTGACCTACGAGGTTCGGTAGTAACTTGATCTGAAGTTTCATGATCATCATCATTAGCTTCCTCACTAATTGGTGTAGATGTCACAGGAACCGGTTTCTGTGATGAACTACTTTCCAATAAAGGAGCAGGTACAGTTACCTCATCAAGTTCTACTTTCCTCCCACTCACTTCTTTCGAGAGAAACTCCTTCTCTAGAAAGGATCCATTCTTAGCAACAAATGTCTTGCCTTCGGATATGTGATAGAAGGTGTACCCAATAGTTTCCTTTGGGTATCCTATGACGACACATTTCTCCGATTTGGGTTTGAGCTTATCAGGTTGAAGTTTTTTCACATAAGCATCGCAACCCCAAACTTTAAGAAACGACAACTTTGGTTTCTTGCCAAACCACAGTTCACAAGGCGTCGTCTCAATGGATTTCGATGGTGCCTTATTTAACGTGAATGTAGCCGTCCCTAAAGCATAACCCCAAAACGATAGCGGTAAATCAGTAAGAGACATCATAGATCGCACCATATCTAGTAAAGTATGATTACGACATTCGTACACACCATTACGCTGTGGTGTTCCGGGTGGCGTGAGTTGTGAAACTATTCCGCATTGTTTCAAATGTAGACCAAACTCGTAACTCAAATGTTCTCCTCCACAATCAGGTCATAGAAACTTTATTTTCTTGTTACGATGATTTTCCACTTCATTCTGAAATTCTTTGAACTTTTCAAATGTTTCAGACTTATGTTTCATTAAGTAGATATACCCATATCTTCTCAAATCATCTGTGAAGGTGAGAAAATAACGATACCTGCCGCGAGCCTCAATATTCATTGGACCACATACATCAGTATGTATGATTTCCAATAAATCTGTTGCTCGCTCCATTGTTCCGGAGAACGGCGTTTTAGTCATCTTGCCCATGAGGCATGGTTCGCAAGTACCAAGTGATTCATAATCAAGTGATTCCAGAAGTCCATCCGTATGGAGTTTCTTCATGCTCTTTGCACCAATATGACCTAAACGGAGGTGCCATAAATAAGTTGCACTATCATTATCAACTCTGCATCTTTTGCCTTCAACATTATGAATATATGTATTACTACTATCGAGATTCAACACAAATAGACCACTCTTCAAGGGTGCATGACCATAAAAGATATTACTCATATAAATAGAACAACCATTATTCTCAGATTTAAATGAATAACCGTCTCACATCAAACAAGATCCAGATATAATGTTCATGCTTAACGTTGGCACTAAATAACAATTATTCAGGTCTAAAATTAATCCCAAAGGTACATGTAGAGGTAGCGTGCCGACGACGATCACATCGACTTTGGAACCATTTCCCACATGCATCGTCACCTCGTCCTTAGCTAATCTTCGCTCAATCTGTAGTCCCTGTTTCGAGTTGCAAATATTAGCAACAGAACCAGTATCAAATACCCAGGTGCTACTGCGAGCTCTAGTAAGGTACACATCAATAACATGTATATCACATATACCTTTGTTCACCTTGCCATCCTTCTTATTCGCCAAATACTTGGGGTAGTTCCGCTTTGAGTGACCAGTCTATTTGTAGTAGAAGCACCCAGTCTCAGGCTTAGGTCCAGACTTGGGTTTCTTCTCCTGAGCAGCAACTTGTTTGCCGTTCTTTTTTAAGTTCCCCTTCTTCTTCCTTTTACCCTTTTCTTGAAACTGGTGGTCTTGTGGACCATCGACACTTGATGCTCCTTCTTGATTTCTACCTCTGCAGCCTTTAGCATTGCGAAGAGCTCGGGAATTGTCTTATCCATCCCTTGCATATTATAGTTCATCACGAAGCTCTTGTAGCTTGGTGGCAGTGATTGAAGAATTCTGTCAATGACACTATCATCCGGAAGATTAACTCCCAGTTGAATCAAGTGATTGCAGTACCCAGACATTCTGAGTATATGTTCACTGACAGAACTATTCTCCTCCATCTTGCAGCTGTAGAACTTATTGGAGACTTCATATCTCTCAATCCGGGCATTTGCTTAAATATCAACTTCAACTCCTGGAACATCTCATATGCTCCATGACGTTCAAAACATCGTTGAAGTCCCGGTTCTAAGCCGATCGAGTAGTCATCAGCTTTGCTCTGCCAGACGTTCTTAACGTCATCAGTAGCATCTGCAGCAGGCCTGGCACCCAGCGGTGCTTCCAGTACATAATTCTTCTGTGCAGCAATGAGGATAACCCTCAAGTTACGGACCCAGTCCGTGTAATTGCTACCATCATCTTTCAACTTTGCTTTCTCAAGGAACGCATTAAAATTCAACGGAACAACAACACGGGCCATCTATCTACAACAACATAGACAAGCAAAATACTATCAGGTACTAAGTTCATGATAAATTTAAGTTCAATTGATCATATTACTTAAGAACTCCCACTTAGATAGATATCCCTCTAATCATCTAAGTGATCACGTGATCCAAATCAACTAAACCATAATCGATCATCACGTGAAATGGAGTAGTTTTCAATGGTGAACATCACTATGTTGATCATATCTACTATATGATTCATGCTCGACCTTTCGGTCTCAGTGTTCCGAGGCCATGTCTGTATATGCTAGGCTCGTCAAGTTTAACCTGAGTATTCTGCGTGTGCAAAACTGGCTTGCACCCGTTGTACAAGAACGTTGAGCTTATCACACCCGATCATCACGTGGTGTCTCGGCACGACGAACTTTTGCAACGGTGCATACTCAGGGAGAACACTTGTACCTTGAAATTTTTAGTGAGATATCATCTTATAATGCTACCGTCAATCAAAGCAGAATAAGATGCATAAAGGATAAACATCACATGCAATCAATATAAGTGATATGATATGGCCATCATCATCTTGTGCCTTTGATCTCTATCTCCAAAGCACCTTCATGATCACCATCGTCACCGGTGTGACACCTTGATCTCCATCGTAGCATCGTTGTCGTCTCGCCAACTATTGTGTCTATGACTATAGCTACCGCTTAGTGATAAAGTAAAGCAATTACATGGCGATTGCATTTCATATAATAAAGCAACAACCATATGGCTCCTGCCAGTTGCCGATAACTCCGTAACAAAACATGATCATCTCATACAATAAAATATAACATCATGCCTTGACCATATCACATCACAACATGCCCTGCAAAAACAAGTTAGACGTCCTCTACTTTGTTGTTACAAGTTTTACGTGGCTGCTACGGGCTGAGCAAGAACTGTTCTTACCTACGCATCAAAACCACAACGATAGTTCGTCAAGTTAGTGCTGTTTTAACCTTCAAGAAGGACCGGACGTAGTCACACTCGGTTCAACTAAAGTTGGAGAAATTGACACCCGCCAGCCACCTGTGTGCAAAGCACGTCCGTAAAACTAGTCTCGCGTAAGGGTACGCGTAATGTCGGTCCGGGCCGCTTCATCCAACAATACTGCCGAACCAAAGTATGACATGCTAGTAAGTAGTATGACTTGTATCACCCACAAATCACTTGTGTTCTACTCGTGCATATAACATCTACGCATAAACCTGGCTCGGATGCCACTGTTGGGGAACGCAGTAATTTCAAAATTTTCCCACGCTCACGCAAGATCATGGTGATGCATAGCAACAAGAGGAGAGAGTGTCGTCTACGTACCCTCGTAGACCGTAAGCGGAAGCGTTATGACAACGCGGTTGATGTAGTCGTACGTCTTCACGAACGACCGATCCTCAGTATCGAACATACGACACGTCCGTGTTCAGCACACATTCAGCTCGGTGACGTCCCGCGAACTCACGATCCAGTAGAGCTTCGTCAACACGATGGCGTGGTGACGGTGTTGAGGAAGCTACCGACGCAGGGCTTCGCCTAAGCACCGCTACGATATGACCAAGGTGGATTATGGTTAAGGGGGGCACCGCACACGGCTAAGAGATCAATGATCAATTGTTGTGTCTCCAAGGGGTGTTCCCCTCCTCGTATATAAAGGAGTGGAGGAGGGGGAGGGGGCCGGCCTTCTATGGCGCGCCCCATGAGGAGTCCTACTCCCACCGGGAGTAGGACTCCCCCCTTCCAAGTAGGAGTAGGAGAGGAGAAGGAAGGGAGAGAAGGAGAGAAGGAAAGGGGGGCGCCGCCCCCCTCCTTGTCCAATTCGGACTAGAGGGGGAGGAGGCGCGCGGCTGCCCTGGCCGCCCCTCCTCTTCTCCCACTAAGGCCCATTAGGCCCAATATACTCCTCGAGGGGTTCCGATAACCCCCCGGTACTCCGGTATATGTCTGAAACCTCCCAAAACACTTTCAGTGTCCGAACATAGTCGTCCAACATATCGATCTTTACGTCTCGACCATTTTGAGACTCCTCGTCATGTCCGTGATCATATCCGGGACTCTGAACTACCTTCGGTACATCATAACACAAAAACTCATAATACCGATCGTCATAGAACTTTAAGCGTGCGGACCCTACGGATTCGAGAACTATGTAGACATGACCGAGACACGTCTCCGGTCAATAACCAATAGCGGAACCTAGATGCTCATATTGATTCCTACATATTCTACGAAGATCTTTATCGATCAAACCGCATAACAACATGCGTTGTTCCCTTTGTCATCGGTATGTTACTTGCCCGAGATTCGATCATCAGTATCTCAATACCTAGTTCAATCTCGTTACCAACAAGTCTTTTTACTCGTTCCGCAATGCATCATCCCGTAACTAACTCATTAGTCACATTGCTTGCAAGGCTTGTAGTGATGTGCATTACCGAGAGGGCCCAGAGATACTTCTCCGACAATCGGAGTGACAAATCCTATTCTCGATCTATGCCAACTCAACGAACACCATCGGAGACACCTGTAGAGCATCTTTATAATCACCCAGTTACGTTGTGACGTTTGGTAGCACACAAAGTGTTCTTCCGGTAATCGGGAGTTGCATAATCTCATAGTCATAGGAACATGTATAAGTTATGAAGAAAGCAACATTAGTAAACTAAACGATCAAGTGCTAAGCTAACGGAATGGGTCATATCAATCACATCATTCTCCTAATGGTGTGATCCCGTTAATCAAATGACAACTCATGTCTTATGGTTAGGAAACTCAACCATCTTTGATCAATGAGCTAGTCAAGTAGAGGCATATTAGTGACACTATGTTTGTCTATGTATTCATACATGTATTATGTTTCCGGTTAATACAATTCTAGCATGAATAATAGACATTTATCATGATATGAGGAAATAAATAATAACTTTATTATTGCCTCTAGGGCATATTTCCTTCACCCTGCACGAGGTGATCGCACACCTCGGGAGCGGCAACAACCCGCTGCTAGCGTACCCCACCGCGGTGGCCATGCCGACCCCTCGCCGGAGCGCCGGGCCGTGGGTGCCCAGGAGGTTCGCCGCCTCCTCCTCCTCCCACTCTTCCTTCTCGTCCCGCTCCTCCTCACACTCTTTCGGCTCTTCGGCGCTCTTCGGCGTCAAGGCAGAGCCCGCCGTGGAGATGCCGCTCGGCTGGCGCACCCGCAGCGCCGGCATCGTCATCAACGAGGGCGGCCCGCATGCCACCTCCTCGGCTCCTCCGCGTTTCGTCAAGTCGAAGACAGAGCCGGGGCTCGCCACCGTCAAGCCGGAGCCGGGGCTCCCCGTCGTGAAGACGGAGCCTGTCAAGGAGGAGGTGCTCGACGACGAAGCAGCCCTCAAATGGGCGCGCGACGACTGGGTGCAGACGGAGAGGGAGCGCCAGCGCGCCGCCTTCGCGCGGTTCGAAGCTCGTCGTCGTGGCCGAGACGAGGGATGCATCGTCATCCTCGACGACAGCGACGACGACGACGACGACGCGCCGCCACCGCCTGTCCGCCATGGAGACGCTGGGCAGGGGTCCAGCAGGGGCGGCCGCGCCATCAAGAAGGAGAAGCCCGCCGCCGCCGCGCTGATCGAGTTCTTCGCCTCGTAGATTAATGTTTTTAAATAATTTATGTAAAACGCCGAACATGTTTAATATGAATATCAAGTTTGCCGAATTTTAACCAAACTTTGCCGAATTTCGCCAAATTCAGCTTTTTAAAATAAAAAAAAACGCGTCCGCGGCGACCCTGGGACGAGCGGATTTTAGCGCCGGCTCGCCTCAGGGGACGCGTAAAATCGCCGCCTCGGGGGCGAACGACTGGAGATGCTCTTACACAAAACGAGTACTACAACATCCTTTGTTGAAGTATAATGCGCAACCGGAAACTGACCGACGTCATGCGAACAAAGGAACAAAAAGTCCAGAAAAACGAAAACAAGAGCAGAAAAGGACACCGTAAAAATGTGCAAGAAAAAGACGCACACACGCGCTGACGCAACTCGCCCACATGAGAAAGATACACGTATCCATTCCGTTCCATGGATGGACGTCCCACGGGCGGCGGGCCCCACCCGCACGGACACGTCCGCCGTGCTCTCCAATCCACTTAAGTCGCAGTCCCACCCTTGGCGTCCGCCCCTCTTTCCTCTTTTTAAAACCTCCCTAAAAAAAAGATACTACCCCGAAGATGTCAAAATAAAACACGAGCACAGTGCCCATCCTCTCCGCTCCCCCCCTCCCCCTCCCCTCCGCCTCCCCGCGCTCGAATCCTCTGCGGTTAACAATGGACGCGCAGTACAACCCCAGGACGGTGGAGGAGGTCTTCCGGGACTACAAGGGCCGCCGCAACGGCCTCGCCCGCGCGCTCACCACCGGTAGGTCGCCGCAGATTCGCTCGCCAGATTGGTTTTTTTCTCGGGGGCCGAAGATTCCGGCTTTGCGAATTTCGCTGCTGTTGCACGGGATTTTTCGCCTTGTGTGGATTGTTTCCTGACTGTTTCTGCCTTTCTTCTTGCTGCAGATGTGGAGGAGTTCTTCCGGCAATGCGACCCGGGTGAGTGAATTATCGCGTCTGTCTGTCTGCCTGCCCTGCTGTTCTTCGCTGCTCTTTCGGTGCAGATTTTGCTGTATTATCCTTCCGTAATCTCGCAGATAATTACCATTTTATCGTAATTACTAGTACTACTAATTAGGGCTGGGTGTTTAGTGGAGTTTCTTAGAAAATAATCGATGGGCCTTTTCATCCAAACATGCTTGACTGAGTGTTACTCTGAATACTGAAGAATTAACAGACTAAACTCTACTTTATTTCAAATCATCCCCGCAATTTTAGTACTACTACTACTACTTATTTTGAATCCATGGACCGAAGAACTCGCAATAGAATATGCACGGTGCGTGAGTCCAACCCTCTGAATATCGAGCAGAGGGCCTTAATTGTTGGATTTAATAACGAGCATCCTGTGGAGGGGAGACTCTGACGTAGGCCTCAGCAGTGGGATGGCCGGAAACGGACGGCTCAGATCATTCCACATGCTTGACCCTGCTGCCCTAGAGGCTGAGTGGTCAATGAATTCATCAGTGTCCCTTCCTGCTGAAAGCTTCCACCTTTGGGAGATAGTAGTTATCTTGGTAGTAGTAGAAAAGGTGGCACTGGTCGTTAGGGAGCTGTGGTGGGCTGCTAGTTGGCTAGTGCGTATGTGAGTTTGGTTTGTTGGCTTAAGCATTACTGGGTCCTGCTTGGTTGGTGGGGTGTGATTCTTCTGCCCTAATAATGATTGATGCAGTTCTTGACTTTCAAGGACTGGCAGACTACAATGATATGAGTAGGACTTGCTGTTCTTTGCTGCTGCTGTCTACCAATGTGTGTACAGTTCTACTGTTGCATAGGGCAAAGAACAGTGATGTTGGTTCCTTCAGTGTATTGGTGGTGAAGGACTGCCTAGCATTGCGTTCTTTAATATTTTGTACATTTGCACCCCTAACATAGCCCTGTCGTCAGCCTTTCCCCCTTCTTTGTTCTTCAATGCCTCTACTGCCCTCTGCACAGTATAGTGCCAGTGCAGCTTGTAACCATTGGAATGCTCTGAGGAACTTACTATGAATACGAAGCAAACCAAGAGAGCATCCGTATTTCTCTAGCTGCCTAGGAGTGTAACATGGTGAATTCAGTTGAATGGGCTTATGTAGATTCAACAGAAGAACGCTATAGGGTTGGATAAAAATGAATTTGAATGGTGGTTAGTGCAATTATTGTGAGGTGTCATTCGGCATGCATAGTGTGCCAGATGCAAGGGAAAATCTCAGAGGGAACTTTATCCCATTAACAGAGGAATGCAATGTCTATTCTCCTGCAATGGACTCATTACATCAATTGTATGCGATTTTCCTTTTTCCAGTGTGCTAACTTCCCTTCCTAAGCTCATAACACGGTTAAGTATTATCTTGATCAAATGGTGTCTTTTTTTATGTTGTAAATGACTTGATCTTTGATAATCTTCTCGTGTATTTTCGGGCTTGGTAATGATTGGAGTCTTGCCTATTTTTTACTCCCTCTGTTCCATATTATAGTGCGCATGCAGTTTTTGATCATATTCCAGATTGTAGTGCGTATAAGCACATTTTGACGAAGATAGCCCCTAGGTTGGATCACTGCAGCGAACCTGCATGCACCCACGTGAGTGACAGTGTGAGCAGATAGGGGCAATTCCAGTCTAAATAAAAGTGCCACCTCATGTCTTGGTATAGGCGCTGCAAACAAGGCGCATTATAAAAGGGAACGGAGGGAGTATAGCTTTTCATCCAGATATTCAGTTTGGCTCTCAGGTCTAGATACTCTCGATGTCATTGTCACGACCGATGGGCGGTGCCAACATTCCTGCTAGCGATTGTATTCTCATCTGTATTGCAGATTAGTGACCTCGCCCATGTCTGCGCAATAATAATGAGGAGGTTGCTATTTTTTTCTTGGCACCACAAATGCAGTTTCATGAACCATCGTCGCAAGTTATGTGCCACCGGCTCAGGAGAAGCCATTAGCTACACCTGCCCCATCTGCCCAGCCAAACAAAAACTTCCACCAGATCCATGACCTGCTCGTCTTGCTCCTAGTGAGGTACCCAGGAGGCGAGGTGGTGTCGACGGTGGCCAGAGGAGAAGCTGCTGTGGTAGATCAGGATCGAGCTGATATGCGGTGCCATGGTTGCCGCCACGCTAGCGTGAGCTGCTCATTAGAAGTGTTGGTTTCAGGCCAGCATCAACTCACACGAGGAACTCGAATGGTAGACGCAGCCTCGTAGGGATACTCATGTGACCACTTGAGAGAACACGGGACACTACAAATTTTGTGATGTGGTAACTTTGTGCCTTTTCTTCTTCCTTTTATTTAGTCGTAACAGCCATCCCAACTAGCTGCCTGAGACTCACAACAACCCAATGGAGTATGTGTTGTAGCTTATCTAAACAGTGTAAACAAAATGCATACACTAATCCAACTTGAGCACAGCACATTTCAGACGGCAATGCAAAACAAGCAACACCCCATGGACTTAGCTACATGCAGGTAAAATGTTTTAATGATAAACTGGGAGTACCACGACTGACTCTTTCCTTCCCTTCAAAGAAATACTGACTCGGCTAAATTTTGTGTACTATGGTACAGACAGTTAGTTGTTTCATGTACCATCGGTCATGTCGGATCTGTAGTCTAGCTCGCCAAAATAGATGGTGAGATTCAGCACTGCAATTTGTATGCTGGCCTGACGTACACTCCGGTCCATGCAAGATGTCTGCATGCCTGTCTGCCCTGCTTTTGGCACAGATCCGTACAATAAATTTGATGGCTCAGATAACGGGTTCATCGCGACCCCTAGTGCCAAAACGTCACCTCCTTCATCTTGATTACTTTTATGATATATACTGCTTCTTCTGTTAGGAATACGGTTGCCATAAATACGTGATTTAATTGAATATTTTGTAGGTTTACATGTGTCTTTCCTTCATTTCAAATATGTTTGATGATTTCAACTTATGTGCAAACTCAAGCTTGGAGCATCTTCTTTTTTTGTTTCTTCAGTTACATATCTATGATTATGTGGGGTAATCTAGTTACAGCGCAGCCTAAATGCTGTGAGAGCCTTTTGAGATTCTTCCGAGTCCGTACATACATAACTCAGTGTTCTCGTCTGCAGAAAAAGAAAATTTGTGCCTTTATGGGTTTCCCAATGAGCATTGGGAAGTAAACTTACCTGCTGAAGAAGTGCCACCTGAGCTCCCAGAGCCAGCATTGGGTATCAACTTTGCACGAGATGGAATGCAGGAAAAAGATTGGCTATCCATGGTTGCAGTACACAGCGACGCATGGTTACTATCTGTTGCATTCTACTTTGGTGCTCGATTCGGATTTGATAAAAGTGACAGGTGAGTTTCCACTTTCCACTCATCTTCCATGAATCTATAGTGTTCTGTTTACCTAGTATCCTGCCGTGCTTTCTTTCTTTTTCCATCTGTGCAGTTCCTTCTTTCCTATATTATTTTCATAACCACATTTGATGCCTAGCATTAGGAAACGAAATTTACTAGGTAATTGCAGGTTAATCATGGTCTTAACAATAAAGCCCAGAATGGACTGCCGGGAATTGTTTGGCTCACGTCTAATGAGTTGTAACCAAAATGCATTTGTCAAACTGCACAAACCTGCAGTAGCAATTTCCATAAACGCTTGGAAGCATTTTAACCTGGTATCATGGGTACTTGTGTAAATGTGCATTGCTTCATGTCATTTTGTGAAACGCTTGGAAACATTTTAACCTGGTATCATGGGTACTTGTGTAAATGTGCATTGCTTAATGTCATTTTGCAACTTTAGCCCATGTTTTGAAAGACTCATAATTGTCAAATGAGAGTGAGAATTGGTTAACTTTTGGTAGCATTCATAATGTGAAAGACTCATAATTGTCAAATGAGAGTGAGAATTGGTTAACTTTTGGTAGCATTCATAATGTGAGCTTCTTATTAGAGTTGCTTGGTATACAGAAGATGATCCACAACATTCTGCGGTTAAAGCATGTTGTATCTTAATGAGAACCACCTACTCTGAGATTCTTGCTGTTTCTTTCACTGTTGACCTGATGTGTTGTTACTGATGCTTTGCTGTTATCTTAATGCAGGAAGCGCCTGTTTGGTATGATTAATGAGCTTCCCACGATATTTGATGTTGTTAGTGGGAAGAGTAAAACCAAGGCTCCGACCAACAATAACCACAGCAATAGCAAATCCAAGTCCAACAATAAAATGGTATGGCTCACTTTTCCTTTGATTTACTCATACCATGATTTTGTCTTCTGCACGTGCAAGTAAGTTTGACACTTTTTGGTAGATGCCAAGGTCGTTTACTGACGTTTATTGCGTCTGAATACTAGTTTGCCCTATGGTCGTCTCACTTGCACCCTCCGTTGTGAAAGCAGAAAACCTCGGAGCCTCGGGCGAAGCAACCCAAGCCCCAGCTGAAGGAGGAAGACCACGAGGACGAAGCCCCGGATGCGGGCGAGGATGGTGGAGGCGCCGCCGGTGGTGGTGGCGGCGGGGAAGAGCATGGCGATACGCTGTGCGGTGCGTGTGGGGACAACTACGGGCAGGACGAGTTCTGGATCGGTTGCGACATGTGCGAGAAGTGGTTCCACGGCAAGTGTGTCAAGATCACGCCGGCCAAGGCGGAGCACATCAAGCAGTACAAGTGCCCGTCATGCATGGGCGCCAACGGCGGCAGCAGCGGCAGCAACAAGCGGGCGCGCCCGTCCTCCTAAGGCCGTCGCCGTCATCCGGCGAGGGGCGACCGGCCGGCCTCGGCCGCGTAGTAGGACTGAGCTCTTATTGCAGTCGCTGTAACAAAGTTTCCAGGCGTCAAGGCGCGTGCCCTTAGGAGGGCTTGTAAAATGTAACTTTATTAATCTGGCTTCGAGTAGAGGATTCTTCTTATTTTAGCTGGGACGAATGTGGATTTGATATCTGTTGTATTATACTATTAATTAAATTCATAGTTCGACGATGATTGTTTAGCTGGGCTGCCCGTTTTATTTACAGTTTCTGTAAGATGCCCATTATTTTGTTTGGTTGTCTTGCCGTTCTAGATCACAAACGCAGAACGACTTCAGCTGAAGGAGTAAGAACTAAACTTCCATCGGAGTATAAAAAAAAAAACTTAAGGATGCCTTAACTATATCATTTTAAATTCAGTTAATAATTAATAGAATGAACCACACTTTTACCCGCTACATTGTAGATTAAGGTATAAATAGTGTTTGAGTGAAAATGATCAACTGATCTTTGTATTTGTTGATAGAGTAGCTATTTATATGAGTACAACATACGCAAGTAGGAGGCGTCTTTACATGAACCGTCATAGGCGAGAAGTCATGACAGTCGGTAGCTACAAAAAACCACACGATAGTTAGATAAGAGGAGATTTTCCCTCTAAACAATATGTGCTAATTAATCACAACACTTCCCCTAATCTACGCTTGTCCATATAGAATCGCTACACGATCACCATGTAGAATTGCCATTTTGAAAAAACTGTCCAGATTGCATCATCACTTCAAAAGGAGTCTTCTCCAGCAATTCTTCATTAATATTCTTCATGAGAACCTGAAACATAAAACTCATAGAGAGAAAGAAATGTAATATGATACTTCAAACAGGTACAGTTCAGGGAGGCACTCCCACTGATTCTTGCAAGTCCCGAAGTCGTCGCATACCAATTCCATGAACATATTTCTAGAATGTAGAATTTGGTAAAGGCTTGGTAAATAAATCAACAAGATTTTCACATGATTTAATTTACAAGATGTTTATTTTCCCACTTTTCTGAAGAGCATGGGGAAAAACCACTTAGGAGAAATATGCTTAGTAATATTACTCTTGATGTATCATGTTTGCATTTGTGCAACACAAGCCGCATTATTTTCCTAGATAATGGTAGGTGATTCAATAGAACCAATTCCACATGACTGTTGTATGCAGTTTATCATTCTGCAAAGCCACACACATTCATGTGATGCCTTAAATAATGAAATTATTTCAGAATGATTGGTAGATGTTGCCACCAGAGTCTATTTAGAAGACTTCCATGATATGGCGGTTCTACCATGTAGGTACACAAAGCCGGATTGTGATCTGGCATTATGGGGGTAAGAGAAATAGCCAACATTGGCGTATCCAATCATATCAGAGTCCTGATTTCTCTGGAACTGAAAAATAGGTCAAGATCCTTTGTGCCTTGGAGATACCGAAAGATATTCTTCACTTCGGACCAATGGCGTTTGGTGGGAGCAGGACTATGTCTAGCAAGTAGATTCACTGGTCTCGTGCAATTTGCAAGATACATGAGCGCTCCAACGACACTGAGAGATGGAACCTTAGGTCCCAATATTTCTTCTCCATCACCCCTTGGCCTGAACAGATCTTTCTCTACATCTAGAAAATGAACCACCATGGGAGTTTTTGATAGGTGGGAACCCGATGAACGAGTTCACGCCCGAGGGTGGCCCAATCTTCACGTCGTAGGATCGAATCGGGAGGGATAACTAGCTGCAAGCAGCTGGGATAACTAGCTTTATACCTGCCAAGGTTGGATGCAACCCATACGTTGGGGATGGCTGACCGAAGCTACAAGAACTTCAACCCGCTGTCCGAACAATCGCAGAACCACAAACCGGGACTAATCCACACAAAACGTCCGGAACCGTAGAGCACGAACTAGGGGGAACCAAAGGCTCCTTCTCGCGAATCCGAATGAACTCACAAGAGCAAAAGTAGCAAGATCTCTCGGATCTCTCTAGCAGTCTTGCTGCATAAGCTTGTAGCTGAATGGTTTGACAAAAGGTTTCCTAGAGGATGGGGGAGATGGGGTTTTATAGCAGGGACAACCCCCCTTAGCTAGGTGTGAAAATGGTTTCAAAAGTAAGCAGGTTTGCATGGCTTCCTTGGGTGAATAAGCAGTCAACTTTGGGAGTTGTTGCAGAGCTCCTCGGAAATTCGCGAAGTCTTGACAGCCTGGACACCTTCCACGAGAATGACTAGAACTTTTGACTCACAACTCCAAATGATGTGAGGTTTTTTGCATTGGAAAGATAATTTGATGTAGCTTCTGTTGATGTACCCCTATGGCCCCGTATCTCCATCATATGGGTGTGCCACACCAAACATCATAGGTAAAAACTGACAGCATCAGCTTCACTTGAAACTTGTTTTCTCCAAACTTGTTCCTCCAAACCGGTTGCTTCAAGAGCTCATAGGTTGTTGGATTTCTTACATGTGATACCTAAGTTCAACAAAAAACAATGGAGATGAAAGTACAGCCATGTGTTCAACATTGTGGTATGAACTTAAGTTAGCGTTCACCTGGCCATGTGTTTGCTTGATTCGGCTTAGTAATTCTTTCCAACTAAATTATGCACTTTTGTGAAATGTCATGTATGATGTACCCATGTGCTCATCATCCTCCCTCCCTTGATGAAGAGTCGTCCTCGACTCTCTTTGATCTGCAAAAGATAAGTAGAAGGGAAGTAGATAATATCCATGCAAAGAAATGATGCAATCCTCGTTTGAAACTTTCACCTTTGAATTGTATTGCATCTGATCATGTACTTGTTTGTCACAACTTAGAGTTTGTTCAGGGATGATTGGTGTTGTTACAATGACCGAGATGTCCTCATTATCCCCCCTCTCTTGAAAAGGAGTCTTCCTCGACTCTATCTGGTCATCACATAAAGGAAAGCATGGCAATACCAAATCATAATGCAAAGGTTTCATGATATTGAGAATTTTAGTTTTCAACTTTGCTATCATATGGACAATGCAAACATGATGTTTTGTTCGACTTAGGAGTTCCTTCCAGCAAATATTTTCATGGAGCACAAATATATAACCAACTATGAGCATGTCCATATCATCCTCCCTCTCTTGGAGAAAAGTCGTCCTCGACTTCATTCTCTCAAAGAAATTATGGCCCGAGGACAATACAAAATAACTAGGGAAAGCAAAAATTGAACAATTATGTGTGGATCTTAAGTTTGCCAACTCCTTTGTTTTGTCTTCAAGGTTGAAAATTTTATATTGATGCATTGATGGTGTGCTAAAGGATGTACCCAATAATTTTTCTCTTATTTCATTTCGCCAATGTTTCAAGAGTTCATATGTGCATACCTCGGGGTGCATCAAAATGGAAGATCCTTTTTGTTTTACCTCATTGAGTACTTGGATGCCTTTCTCAAAATCAATCTTCACACATGCACCTTGTGTAGTACTACTCCATGTCCTCCATATTTGATCTTGGATCTCAATCTCCTATCGTTGCAAGAGAGCTAATAGGTATGCCTTTTGCACCTGCACATATTGCAAAGAAAGAGAATTTTGTGAAAGGTTACTTATTGAATGTTTCTCTCTCTTTTCATTTGGTGGACTACTAATTTCCCATGGTGGTGGATCACTCATCTTGCTATTCTCTTGTTGAAAAATTTCAACCTCACATTTAGTGGACTCATATAATTCAGTTATCCTCTCACTCTTATTGTGTGGTATATTGGGTTGTGGATCACTTATCTCTCTAATGAGGCATGGAATGAATCAATCTCACATTTTGTGGACTCACACAACTCATTAATCCTCTCTCCCTGAATGTGTGGTGTATTTAGGTGGAGATCTTGCATTTCTCTGATCTCATGATGAACAATCTGATCCTCACATTTTGTGGAGTCACTCAACTCATTTTTCTTTTCACTCTCAAGTGGTGGGATTTTTGGAAGTAGACACTCTTCCTCACTTTTGGTGGAGTCACTCAGCTTGCTTTTCTTATCACTCTCATGTTGTGGGATTTTGGATTGTGGACTCTCTTCCTCACATGTAATTTGTGGGACATGTTTCTTGGATGTTGGGACAGTAGTGGTGGTCAAGATGGCAACATTAGGAATGGGCTTCTTATGTAAACATGGGCTATGAATCACCGGAGTCAGTTCATCAACCACAGTCATGCTTTGCGGTGGGTCGTCGGTGTGCCGACGGGTGCCATAACTTTGTCGTCGGGCATGACATCCTTGCTGCGATTCATGAGCAACATCGACATGCCTTGGGGTAGCGGTAACATGCCCTCGAGCATGCCGTCCTTGCTGCACTTTAGGAGCAGCAACGACACGCCCATGAGCAGCAACACCATGCTCTCGAGCACGTCCTCCTTTCTGTACTTCTTGAGTAGTAGTGACATGCCCACGAGTAGCAATATCATGCCCTCAAGCATGTCTTCTTTGCCGCACTTCATGAGCAACATGGTATTGTCGGTGTCGAACCCCGTCACCACTTTCTCGAAGATGCTCATCAAGCCTCCTTCGATATTCTTGAACAATGTTCCGTAATTCCAGAAACTCAGCACGTGTGACCGGGGCATCCTTTTCCCTTTCATTTTGTCCATGAACACTCGATGCAAATCCTGCCATGTTAGTGGGGCTAAAAAGTGGAATAGGATATTTTTTGTGGAATCACACAACCTCACCTCTTACTCACCAAAGATCTTATGGGTTCACATCATATTGTGCTTCTCCCGGATGTGTTAAAGCGATTGAAAGACAGGGATCAAAGAACTAGCTTCAGTTTTTGGTGGAGCTCGGTGGGGTAAACAAAAAGGGGCTTGTGCTGATATCAAGTTGATGCAAACCAAGAAAATATGGGGATAGATCTACTGCACTTTTGCACCAAGATTGAACAACACACACAAGCTTCTGAAAATTTTCTACCAAGCTGAAACTTTTGGATCTTACACAACACTTTCTTTTTCTCTCTTGACTTTTTTGCCACTTTTTTCTCTCTTTTTCCAAAGCACAACAACCAAATCTGAAAGCAACTATAAAGAAGAACTTGGTGCAGATCTAAAAGATGAACAACATGCAAGGTATGCAACAACAAGATCTCAGCACCAACAAGGCTTGGATTTATTTTTGGTGGGGCTTTGGACTTCTAGGACAGAAAATATAGCGTGAAAAACACTCGATCTAAAGGGATGATAGCAAGATAAACTTGGATAACAGATCGTACCGTGTCAACGAAGGCTCTGATACTAGATGATAGGTGGGAACCTGATGAACGAGTTCACGCCCGAGGGTGGCCCAATCTTCACGTTGTAGGATCGAATCGGGAGGGATAACTAGTTGCCAGCAGCTAGGATAACTAGCTTTATACCTACCAAGGTTGGATGCAACCCGTACGTTGGGGATGGCTGACCGAAGCTATAAGAACTCCAACCCGCTGTCCGAACAATCACAGAACCACAAACCGGGACTAATCCACACAAAACGGCCAGAACCGTAGAGCACGAACTAGGGGGAACTAGAGGCTCCTTCTCGCGAATCTGAATGAACTCACAAGAGCAAAGGTAGCAAGATCTCTCAGATCTCTCTAGCAGTCTTGCCGCATAAGCTTGTAGCGGAATGGTTTGACAAAAGGTTTCCTAGAGGATGGGGGAGATGGGGTTTTATAGCAGGGACAACCCCCCTTAGCTAGGTGTGAAAATGGTTTCAAAAGTAAGCAGGTTTGCATGGCTTCCTCGGGTGAACAAGCAGTCAACTTTGGGAGTTGTTGCAGAGCTCCTCGGAAATTCGTGAAGTCTTGACAGCCTGGACACCTTTCACGAGAATGACTAAAACTTTTGACTCACAACTCCAAATGATGTGAGGTTTTTTGCATTGGAAAGATAATTTGATGTAGCTTCTGCTGATGTACCCCTATGGCCCCGTATCTCCATCATATGGGTGTGCCACACCAAAACATCAGAGGTAAAAACTGACAGCATCAACTTCACTTGAAACTTGTTTTCTCCAAACTTGTTCCTCCAAACCGGTTGCTTCAAGAGCTCATAGGTTGTTGGATTTCTTACATGTGATACCTAAGTTAAACCAAAAACAATGGAGATGAAAGTACAGCCATGTGTTCAACATTGTGGTATGAACTTAAGTTAGCGTTCACCTAGCCATGTGTTTGCTTGATTCGGCTTAGTAATTCTTTCCAACTAAATTGTGCACTTTTGTGAAATGTCATGTATGAAGTACCCATGTGCTCGTCAGTTTTGGATGGGTAGGATTTGTCCATATTGAATTTCTCTAATATTTTCTGCATATAAGAAGCTTGGTGTACCATGATTCACGAGTAAAGGTGCTCAAGTTGAATACCTAAGCAAAATTTGGTTTTACCCAAATCCTTCATCTCAAATTCCATCTTTAGGTGATTGCGTGCTTCATCAATGTCTTGTGTGTTTCCAATGATGTTGAGGTCATCGACGTACACTGAAATGATGCAAAATCCCGCAGAGAACTTTTCTATGAATGAAATGATCGATATGGTTGACTAGAGAGGGGGTGAATAGGCAACTGCCAATTTTTAGCCTTTCTTAACAAATTGGGTTAAGCAACAAATATGTTGTCTAGATGTGCAACTAGGTGAGCAACCTATATGATGCTAGCAATAACAACAAGACAAGCAAGCAAGATAAACAACACAAGTAAATCTTGCACAAAGTAAAGGTAAGAGATAACCACAAGTGGAGTCGGCGGAGACGAGGATGTGTTACCGAAGTTCCTTCCCTTTGAGAGGAAGTATGTCTCCGTTGGAGCGGCGTGGAGGTACAATGCTCCCCAAGAAGCCACTAGGGTCACTGTATTCTCCTCACGCCCTCACACAATGCGATATGTCATGATTCCACTGGTGGTGCCCTTAAAGGCGGCAACCATACCTTTACAAACAAGGTTGGGGCTCTCTCCACAATCGAATTGGAGGCTCCCAACACCACCACGAAGCTTCACCACAATGGAAGGTGGCTCCAAGGTGACCTCAACCGTCTAGGGTGCTCAAACACCCAAGAGTTAAAAGATCTGCAAGGGATTAGTGGGGGGAATCAAATTTCTCTTGGTGGAAGTGTAGATCTAGGCCTTCTCAAGCAATCCCTAAAGAATCAACAATTTGATTGGCTAGGGAGAGAGATCGAGCGAAAATGAGCTTGTGAGCAACAATGGAGCTTGGGGGAGGAAGAGGTAAGTCAACTTGGAGAAGATGACTCCCTTATATAGTGGGGAAAGAAATCCAACCGTTATGCACCCACAGCCCATGCACAAGCAGTAGTACTGCTCGGGCGGGTGGTACTTCCGCTCGCATGGAAGTTCTAGCCGCTGATATGTCTCCAATGTATCTATAATTTTTGATTGTTCCATGCTATTATATTATCTGTTGTGGATGTTTAATGGGCTTTAATATACCTTTTTATATTATTTTTGGGACTAACCTACTAACCAAAGGCCAAGTGCAAATTGCTGTTTTTTTGCCTATTTCAGTGTTTCGTAGAAAAGGAATATGAAACGGAATCCAAACAGAATGAAACCTTTGGGAGAGTTATTTTTGGAACAAACGTGATCCAGGAGACTTGGAGTGGATGTCAAGAAAGAAGCGAGGAGGCCACGAGGTAGGAGGGCACGCCCCCACCCTCGTGGGCCCCTCGCAGCTCCACCGACCTACTTCTTCCTCCTATATATACCCATATACCCTGAAAACATCCAGGGGCACCACGAAACCCTATTTCCATCACCGCAACCTTCTGTACCCGTGAGATCCCATCTTGGGGCCTTTTCCGGCGCTCCGCCGGAGGGGGAATCGATCACGGAGGGCTTCTACATCAACACCATAGCCTCTCTGATGATGTGTGAGTAGTTTACCACAGACCTTCGGGTCCATAGTTATTAGCTAGATGGCTTCTTCTCTCTCTTTGGATCTCAATACAAAGTTCTCCTCGATTCTCTTGGAGATCTATTCGATGTAATTCTTTTTTGCGGTGTGTTTGTCGAGATCCGATGAGTTGTGGGTTTATGATCAAGATTATCTATGAGTAATATTTGATTCTTCTCTGAATTCTTTTATGCATGATTTAATATCTTTGCAAGTCTCTTTGAATTATCAGTTTGGTTTGGCCTACTAGATTGATCTTTCTTGCAATGGGAGAAGTGGTTAGCTTTGGGTTCAATCTTGCGGTGTCCTTTCCAAGTGACAGCAGGGGCAGCAAGGCACGTATTGTATTGTTGCTATCGAGGATAAAAAGATGGGGTTTATATCATATTGCTTGAGTTTATCCCTTTACATCATGTCATCTTGCCTAATGTGTTACTCTGTTCTTATGAACTTAATACTCTAGATGCATGCTAGATAGCGGTCGATGTGTGGAGTAATAGTAGTAGATGCAAAATCATTTCGGTCTACTTGTCGTGGACATGATGCCTATATACATGATCATGCCTAGATATTCTCATAACTATGCACTTTTCTATCAATTGCTCGACAATAATTTGTGCACCCAGCGTAGAATTTGCTATCTTGAGAGAAGCCACTAGTGAAACCTATGGCCCCCGGGTCTATCTTCCATCATATTATTTTCATATCTACTTGCTATTTTTATCATAGTTTATTTTGTAATCTTTATATTCCAATCTATACAACAAAAATACCAAAAATATTTATCTTATTATCTCTATCAGATCTCACTTTCATAAGTGACCGTGAAGGGATTGACAACCCCTTTATCGCGTTGGTTGCGAGGTTCTTGTTTGTTTGTGCAGGTACTAGGCGACTTGCGTGCTACATCCTACTGTATTGATACCTTGGCTCTCAAAACTGAGGGAAATACTTACGCTACTTTGCTGCATCACCCTGTCCTCTTCAAGGGAAAACCAACGCATGCTCAAGAGGTAGCAAGAAGGACTTCTGGCGCCGTTGCTTGGGAAGAAAATAATTATATGCATGAATCTATAGATAATGATGATTCCGACGATTTGATTGAAATATCCCTTGATGAACATGATGCTTGCTATTCGTGTGGCCATGATGCCAATATTTATGAAGATGAGTTTGCTGTAGTTCCTTATGTTAAACATGAGATCGTTGCTATTGCACCCATACTTGATAGTTCATTAGATGAAAAGCATGATTGTAATTTTGTTATTATAAATTCTTTTAATGAAAATTGTCTTAATGATATGCAAAACCTCAAGCTTGGGGATGCTAGTTTTGCCATGACTACTATTTGTTGCAATGATCATGATTGGGGTGATTCTTCTTATGATCTTGGAAATTTATTTAAGCCCCATGATGAATATGAGATTGATAATAATGTTTGAAATAATATTGAAAGTGGGTTTGGAAGAGTGTCAACTTTAGATCCCACATATTTGGAGAATGATCAATCTTATGAAGTATTTGATAAAAGTGGGTTTGGAGAGGTCATGACTTTAATTAATGTTAATCCCACTATTTTGGAAGAGTGTCAACTTTGCAAGCATGTGGATCATATAGAGAATATGTTTTGTGATAGCTATATTGTTGAATTTGAGTATGATCCCACATGTAATTATTATGGGAGAGGAAAATATGATTATAGAAATTTTCATGTTACTAAATTACCTCTCGTTATGTTGAGATTGCTATTGTTTCTTTCCGCTTCCTTGCATATGCTAGTTTTTGCTTGCTATGATAATTTGTTTGCCTATAATATTCCTATGCATAGGAAGTATGTTAGACTTAGATGTGTTTGTCACATGTTTTATGATGCTCTCTTTGTGCTTCAATTATTGTCTTTCATGTGAGCATCATTTGAAATTATCAATTCCTAGCTAGGGGCGTTAAACGATAGCGCTTGTTGGGAGGCAACCCAATTTTATTTTTGTTTCTTTTTTGTTCCTGTTTAGTAATAAATAATTCACCTAGATTCTGTTTATATGTGGTTTTATGTTTTTAATTAGTGTTTGTGCCAAGTAGAACCTTTGGGAAGTCTTTGCGATCTTGCTGTAAAAAACAGAAACTTTAGCACTCATGAGATTTGCTGCCATTTTTACTGGAGAGTGCGATTAGGTTGATTCTTTTTGCAGATGATTAATAGAAAAATTCCTCACGTCCACCAATTTATTTAAGATTTTTTGGGGTTACAGAAGTATTCGAAACCTACAGATTACTATAGACTGTTCTGTTTTTGACAGATTCTGTTTTTCGTGTGTTGTTTGCTTATTTTGATGAATCTATGGCTAGTATCGGGGGGTATGAACCATAGAGAAGTTGGAATACAGTAGGTTTAACACTAATATTGTGACGCCCCGAGACCGATGCGCCAGGTGTCTTCCAGTTATTCGCTGCCGTTGCCATGTCATTTGCTTGCGTGTTGCATTTCATCATGTGCATTGCATCATCTTGTTTTCAAAACTTGCATCCGTCCGGGTTCTCCTCGTTCAGTCCGTTATCCGTTCTGAGCCCAGACACACTCGCTCGCGCCAACGACACATCCGAAATAGTATTTTATAAGTGGCCGGAAAATGTTCTCGTAATGGGATGAAAGTTGGCATGTGGTGTTGTTTTGTTGTAGGTAGGCCGCCTGCCAAGTTTCATCGCGTTCGGAGTCTGTTTGACGTACCAACGGATAACTATAGCGGCATTATAGCTAGTCTATCGTCGGACGTTTCCAGTATCCAGAAACGGTTGCCAGGTTGCATCCATCCTCTTTTCTCTCAGTCCAACCCATCTGCACGGCCCTCTAACCCCACCTAGGTCCAACCAACCCCCCCTCTCGATCCGGTGCCATCCGATCTTGATCGGAGGGTCCAAAAACCCCTTCTAACCCATCATACCCTAACCCTGCCTTTAAAAGGAAGTCTCACCTTCCATTTTTGGCAGTAGATAAATCCCTCCTCGAAATCAGCGCGCCGCCAGCCTCCTCCCACCTCCACCTCGCATTCCGCCACTACAAAAAAGACATATCCGTGACATTTTGGGCCGAATGAATTTTTTTCCTGTCATACATATGACACTTCTATGACGATAATTGTGACAAAACCGGGTATCATCATAGATGTGGTGGGCTCCTACTTCTATGACAAAAAATCATGACATAAAATGGGCTTTTCGTCCTGGGCGGGCCGGAGACACAGCTGCATGACATTCTTTGGGCCGTCCATGACGGAAAAAACCATGGTAGAAGCGAGGGCGAGGAAAATTTCGGGGAGTTCCCGGTTACGGTGGGAGGTCGGGGCCGAGTGATGCGTGTTTCTCTCATACACGTACGTGCGTGTGTGCGAGGCGTTGGCTCTAACTGAACCCGAGCGAGGCGTTGGGCTCTAACTGAACCCGAGCGATTGCACTGCAGGCTACACGTTACTGAATCCGAGCGATCGATCGATGGCTGTTAACTGAACCCGATCGAGCGATTCCTTCGCTACTGCTCCTAACTAAAGCCGATCGATTGGATGAACAGTGAGCGTTGCGCATGTGTGTGTGTGTGGGGGGGGGTTGGATGAACAATGAGCGGTGGCGTTGCGTCTGGATGAACAGGACCCCGTGGTGTGGAGGGCTAGATGAACAGTAGACGGTGGAGGGGTGCCCGTGGAGGGGTGGTTGAACATGACCCCGTGGTGTGGAGGGCTGGATGAACAGTAGACGGTGGAGGATGGTTGAACAGTAGCCGGTGGAGTAGCGTGCGGTGGAGGCTGGATGAACAGGAGCCCGTGGAGGCTGGAGGAGGTCGACGGTGGAGATGAACAGTATCCCGTGGAGTCCCGTTTTGTGGTACGCCACACCCCTCCCGATGAACAGGACCCCCATTTCGGCCGTAGGAGGTCTATTTCATCCGTTTTGCGGTACGCCACACCCCTCCCGATCAACAGGACCCCGTTTCGACCGTAGGAGGTCCGTTTCCTCCGTTTTGCGGTACGCCACACCCCTCCCGATCAACAGGACCCTGTTTTGACCGTAGGAGGTCAGTTTCCTCCGTTCTGCGGTACGCCAGACCTCGTTTCCATCGCCTGTTCCGTCCAAGCCCTCCCGATGAACACGACCACGCATTCTGTTCTGACCCAGCCGGTTGGCTCCCACGTGTTCCGTTGCCTCCCGATGAACACGACACATTCCGTTGCCTCCCGATGAACACGACGCATTCCGTTGCCTCCCCATGAACATGACGCATTACGTTGCCTCCCCATGAACACGACGCATTCCGTTGCCTCCCCATGAACATGACAACGACGCTGTTTCTCCGTTCCGACCCAGCCATGTACACGAGCCCTGGCCGTACGTATGCGCGAGTAGGCGTTCGAGACCCTGCCCGTATGTACACATACGTGGCCGTATTTTCTTTCTTGCACCCTAGCCGCTGTACGTACGTGTACATGCTACGTGCACGCCTCTACTATGACACGTGCGCGCCTCTACATCGACCAGCATGTACATACACGTTCACGACCAGAATGACAACGCTACATATGCTTCGACCAGGTGGGTCCCAATTGTCAGGCACTTCCTTGCTTACGAAGATGTAGCTGGTGGGTCCCAGCAGTTAGGGGGGCGAATCGTTTTTTTGCCCAGACGCACTTCCTTGCGTGTGAAGGTGTAGCTGGTGGGTCCCAGCAGTCGGGGGGCGAATCGTTTTTTAGGATGCACTTCCTTGCGTGCGAAGATGTAGCTGGTGGGTCCCAGCAGTCAGGGGGGCGAATCATTTTTTTCCCGGATGCACTTCCTTGCGTGCGAAGATGTAGCTCGTGGGTCCCAGCAGTCAGGGGGCGAATCAGTTTTTTTCATGAAATACGGTGGCCCGTCCGGTGGGTCCCCACTGTCAGGTGGAGGAATAATTATTTTGCGCGTAATAAGGAGGCACTTCCTTGCGGCTGACGTGGACCCAGCTGTCAGCCTCTTCACGTACAGTCCACGTCCGATGGAAGTCGTTCCTTGACCACGTTGGCCACACCGCGCCGAGAGAATCAGGGCGGTGGACGACGGCGATGCCTAGGAAGGGGACGACGCGGAGCCGGGGAAGACGCGGCAGTGGATGCATACGCGGAGAGGAGTACGAGGGTTCACTGGTTCGGCTGCGCTGCCGTCGCCGCAGAATAACAGGGGGTGTGGCTGAGTGGAGGGATGGCCTGGCCAGCGGTGGGAGTAGTAGGGGGCGGTGAGGCCTCCGCGGCAGCACAGCCGGCCATGGGAGGCAGGAGCAGGCGGCACGACCGGCGCTGCTTTGGGTGGCTGGAGCAAGAAGACCAGAGGTTGAAGAAGCACGACAGCCGTTGGATGGACATCGTACGATCACTGCAGCTAGAATCGTTTATATTTACTAAGTTGACAAAGCCCTTGGTACGTCAACTTAGTAGGCCCACAGGTCAGCTTCCGAAACGGTGCACCCTAGATGTCAGGGGGAGAAATCAATTTTTGGGTGGGTGAAGCTAGAATATCCGAGATTGAAGAAGAAGCACGACATCCATTGGATGGACATCCAACGGCCACTGCTGCTAGAACCGTGTGTTGACTATAAGTTGACAAAGCCTTGCATACGTGTCAACTCTGTTTTTTTAGGGGACGCGTCAACTTAGTAAGGCCAGAAGTGTGTGGCAGAGAACTTATAACCCATTTTAGATTTGTAAGAATGTGTAGCCCATTTTTGAATTCTAATGAAATTTACTACAGCCCATTTACAGTTTGTTAAAAGTACAGCCCATTTCAACCAACCGTTCAAAACCAAATTCAATAAAATTTCCCACATTTTGATGGGATCCGAAATATTTTTATCCCGAAATTTCTAGTCAGATTAAATACAATTTCAATATAAATTTATATTACATAAAAATCCAACAAAACATTGCGCTCGCAACAATTAATGAAATTAAAATTTTCAATATCCAAAAATAATATTTTATAAAGTAATCACGTGTTTGGTGCATTATTTATAGTTACTGCCCAGTTTTTATAATTACATCCCATTTATTATTTCTTAAAGCCCATTTTCTTGTTAAGCCTAATGCAACCCTCCTAGGAAAGATTTGCAGCCCAGCGGGGCGGAGAATAACAACTTGACCTTGCCTGGGTATTCTAAAAAAAAGTATAGCTGGGCTAGCCATTTTCAGCTTGAAAAAAATTAATATCTGGGCTGGATATCTGGCCTGGGCTAGACGGGCCACAGCCCGCCCAGTTAATACCTGCAGCGATGTTTTCGTTGTTGTTCAGAGGAGAAAAATTAATATCTGGGCTACACATCGAAAAACTCTGCAGTGCTCACACCTCAAAAACACAAATACTGCTCGAGCTGCTTGGTCCCAGCCATCGGCCGCTTCTTGTGCAATTCTCTCATTTATTGACTACTACATAGGTTGACAATGGTGTGGGACCGTGATGTCAGGAAACCAGGAGGAAGCAAAATAAATTATAGTTATATATGTATATATATAATAAGGAGGCACTTGCGTACGTGAGGCTATGGACCTGGTGGGTCCCCATTGTCATCCTCTCCAAGTAAAGTCATCTCCTCGCCCGCACGCGCTTTCTGCCCGAAACAGTTAGCGCCGCCCGCCCTGCTTCCCGGTGCAGGCGATTGCTCCGCCTTCAAACGACACAAGTGCCGCCCGTCCGTCCATCTGCCGCCCACATTAATGATACACGGTTGCCAAGGCGGCTACTCCGGCGCCACACGTTCGTCCCTCCGCCCGCCCACCATTGCTATATAAACTGCTGCGCCGGCCATAGCCGCAGTCATCCGCATCCGTTCCCTTTCTCCTGTCTACACCACTACTGCCCACCATGGCTTCCTCGCGCTCCAGCGCTCTTCGGGACGGGCGGACAACGGACCACAAGGAGATGGCAGCCATTGCTGCCAACCGGCTGGCCGACAGGCAGCCGGAGGACGACGACGTCCCAATGGAGAACATGGTAGTCGACGATCCGGCGCCAACCCCCTCCTCCGTGCCATCCTCGCCGGTGCATTGCACCATGACCATCGGCGAGGCCCGTGCCCAATATATGGACAGGGTGAGGCAGATGCGTGAGGAGCAGTTCCGGGAGGCGCAGGCCGACACCGCCTACAACCACCATCTCCTCCAGGAGCACCTGCAGGCGGAGGAGCAGATCGCCGTGGAGCGGGCGGAGCAGGAGGCGCTGCTCGACTCGTACCGCTCCGCCCGCAAGGGCCGCCTCGAGCGCTGGCGGTACCGCATGCAGGTGGCGGAGGCTGCAGCCGCCTACAAAGAGGCTAGCAAAGAGGGCGATGAAGCGGGCGAGGCATTGTTTGGCGAGACCGAGGACGAGGCAGAGGACAATGCCGGCTCCGACGAGTCCCTGCTCCGCTGGCGTCGATGAGGCCCTGCTCTGCCGAGGCCCCGTGGCACCAACAATGAGGCAGAGGACACCGCCGGCTCTTTCGAGGCCCCGTCCCGCCAACAACGAGGCATAAGACATCGCCGGCTCAGCCGAGGCCCCACCCTACCGGCAACGAGACAGAGGACATCGCCGGCTCCGCCGAGGCCCCGCCCCACTGCCAACGAGGCCGCGCCACATAGAAAACAAGGAAGAGTAGAACACGATAGGTCGCCGCCGCTCGGGTCCAAGTAAGGCCACCGCTGCTACCCTCCGGTTGAAGCCATGCTAGGCGGGCTGACCATTGACGACCGGTTAGCTTCTTGGCGGCGACGTGGAGTCGGAGAGCTGCGCTGGAGAAGAACGCTACTTCTACTTAACTGCTAGTGCAGTTGGCCGACTGACACGTGGGCCCAACAGGCCACATGTCAGTTATGCAACTGCACCTGCAGTTAAGTCACTGAAGCTTCTGTTCGGCTCAGCGGGACACAGGTGGGTAGCTTTGGTTAATTAATTATACCTCCAGCGCACCCCTTTTTAGTTGAAGAATGTATGAAATGTAATGAAATCCGACATATTTATATGAAATCCGACCATGTATGAATGAATTTATTTCGATTAGTTCGAATTCCTGTATCACTGGCATTGGATGAACATGCAAAACAATACGTACTAGCATTATTCCCAGGGTGATCACCTTGTTTGCAACAGTTTCACATGTACTCCCTCCGGTCCTTTCTAGTCTGCATACAAGTTTTGTCTGCAGTCAAAGTATCTCTACTTTGACCAATGTTATACAAAAAGTATGCACTTTCACAATGTGCGAAGTAAAAAGGAACAAAAGGAGTACAAAGAGTTTGAGCAGCTTTTTAGCGTTTCTGTACATTGCAATCAAACACACAGGCCTGTCAATTCATAGAGAACGTTCAAAATAATCGATGATTATGCATCTCAGCGACTCACATGTCATAGGCAATATTTACATCACAACTAAATAATAAAGAAAAAATTGACCGACGCTGCTGACAGCAAAGGGCGTCCCATTCGAAAATATCAAACGCATGTCTTGCTAAAATCAATGAGCAAAATTTGACAAGGTTGTCCCATTCCAAAATATCAAATGCCTATGATTGTGGAATGGGCAGGGTTTGCCATCAGTTCGGACATTGACATGACACCTCGTGCTAAATAAACCAGCTGTTCTTTTTGTGCAGTTCCACCAAAATCAACCAAATTCGCGCATAGCTTGTATGATTTCGCCCTTATATGTTGCAACGCCTTGAACTTATCGGCACCTCCTTTCTTGTGGTGGAAATGAATGATTCGATGTATTCATGAACATTTTGTGCAGTTCCCATTGAAATCAAGCTGAGCACCCCTGTTTGCACAAATACAAAAAAGTGATTAGTATAAAGCAAGCTGTACTATGAATTGACAGTTTCAACAGGCACATACATGGTCCATGTAGAGCACACTTTTAGAAAAATGGAACTCACTAGAAAGAATCCTAGAACAACATTGTACTCGTGCATCACAACAAAAAAAATGGAGATTTGTCAGTCCTTCTGAGCTGAAGTTAGTTTGGTCTTGTGGGGAGTAATGTAACCATCCTTCAACTGCTCCTTCTGATGAGAAGATAGACAGGGTTTCTTCATCCTGGCATAATCGGAACTAGTCACTTCACGTACTCCATATTCATCTTCAAAGGAAGATGATCCTATTGTGCAAAGACAAGAGGACTACTAAATGCTAGCATCCCTGTTTGCTCGAAAAAAGGAAAGGGAATATTTAAAACAGCACAGATGAAGCACTTCTGAAGGACAATACCACTTTTTCATGACAGTATCTAAACAGTAGCACAACACCAATAGATATGACAAAGCTCAATCATATGGATGAAATCAGTGGGCGAGTACCAATCTTTGTCAGGAGGCTTATTGTGTAGAGCATACAGATGAAACACTTCTGCGGAACCATCTGTTGCTATCTACGGTGGTGGCCATGCTTACTATATACTCCTCGATTAGTTTAATGTTTCCAACATCTTCTTGTGCAGTTCCACTAAAATATATGGTATCTTCAACCCTGTTTGCACAAGTAGAGATAATTACATATTACATTAAGAGTGGCATCAAATCAGTGGCAAAACAATTGCTCGTTCCAGCCATAGCAATAAATTAAGATGCAATACTATATCATTACTTGTGGCATCACAATTCCAGTGCTTCATTACAGCACCGGGAGTTGATTTTTATTTTTCTTCTGCTTGTTCTTCCCCTTCATCACTTGGTTCAATAACAGACAAGCTTCGCCTTCAATGTAAGATTTGGCATGTCAATTAGGGAGCAGAAGTATAGTACTAAACTTAATTTTCTGATGAAAGTGGCAAAATACAGGCCAACAGTTGTGAAATATCCTTATCTTATCTCAATGGGATATTACGGTGCACATACAGATTGGAAGTCTTGTCTCCATTTGTGCAGTTCACTAAAATCAAGCAACATTATCGTACAAGTAGCACAACATATGAAAGCACACTGCAGAATCATGTGAAAGAAGGCTAGTACTGACCTCTCATGATGCGGAATTCAAACAACTCACAAGAAGAAGATCTGAACCAAATTCGCCTTAACGGATAGGAAGTAAGATCTCCTCTTGTGCAGTTCCACTAAGATCAAGCAATCAAGCAACGTTGTCAGTGTGACATTTTGGTTGAACTGCACAAAACACTCTTAAAACAAAAGTGTTTTGTGCAGTGCAACAAAAGGTCACAATGGCAACGAGGTGAAGTAGATAACCCTGTTTACACAGAGGTGCAAAGGAAACTATTAGTGGTCAATAATGGTGGATGACACAAAAGCCAACAAAAAGAAGCATCTACCTTATCTAAATGGGAAAGAAAGCAAGACAATAGCATTTCTCAAACGGTGGCATTGATTAATATTAACATAGAGATTATATTAACAATAAAATTCGTTAAACATGTAATTTGCTTTTAACTGTGGCATTGCATCAATTTTCCAGCGGCATTATTAGAGGGTGTTTGTTTACAGGGACATTTTGGTGTAGGGACTAAAAAAACTCAGTGTCGGTCCCATCTAAACCAAACAGGAGGGACTTTTAGGGACTAAAAGTGGGCATTTGGGACTAAAGAAAGAAGACCCCGAGGGAGTCTTTTTGGGACTTTTTCCAACAGTTGCCCCTGCCACGCATCGCACCTTGTCTCTATTAGTTCATTACTAGGGGTAACATGGTCTTTTAGCATGTCATTTAATAACCTCTAGTCCATGTTTAGTCCCTGGAACCAAGCAGGTAGGGACTAGGGAATTTTTAACCAAACAGGGCCTTAGATTAACAACAGCTAATGAGTTGCACGGGACAGTGGACGCACCAGCACCATGTGCATCTACCGATGTACTTTGGTCATGCACAGTCTGTTGCAACAAAGAAGAAACAACCAAGGAGCATATTTGTGTTGGTCCTAGTTTTGTTATCTTTAGACACCTTTCCCTATGCGAGCGCAACAAATCTAGCCCTGCTCAAACTCTATAGCCTTGTCCCTTCCTTTCCTTTTTGAACTAGTACTTTCGCCCCTTCTTTTCCTCTTTGAACCACGTCCTAGATTTATGCGATACAACTTTCCCCACTACTTTCACCCATTCCTTTCCTCTTTGAACCACATCCTAGATTCATGCTATACAACTTTCCCCCTTCATTTCCTCTTTGAACCACGTCCTAGATTCATGCTATATACAACTTTTCCCACTACTTTCCCCCACTCCTTTCCTCTTTGAACCACGTCCTAGATTCATGGTATACATGCAGCTAGAGCAATGCATGTGGAGTAAGTAAATTATACCTTAAGGTTCTTGGGGCGTGGTTCAGTGGGCGACGGGACGACAGCGAAGAAGAAGGGGTCGAAGGCCCTCCCGCTGCCGCTGGGTGGAAAGTGAACAGCTGCACCAGTAGTCCCTCGCCGACGGCGACAATGTTAAGCCTCCTTCCCTTCCCGGCGGACGGATTCTGCGGGTCTTTGAGCAGTAGTGAGGGGAGAGAGAGGCCAACGAAGTCTTGTTTAGATCTGGAGAGGGCGAGAGAGTGTGAAGAGAGCAACTACAAGCACTGAGGCTCCAGCGGGAGAGGGCGAGAGAGTGTGAAGAGAGCAACTACAAGCGCTGAGGCTCCAGCGTGTATATATATACTGGAGAGAGAGTGTGAAGCGTGCAAACCCTAGAAAACATTTTCACCAGTCAAAGAATCCTCCTGGCACAAATTATGCTCATGTGTAGTTATCGAACCCGAGACCCCAAGTTTGATGAGCGAACAGGATAACCAGCTACACAACCCTCCCGTTATGTTCAACGAGAGGGAAATAACCTTTTATACATTCCTGCATTCGTGTGACAAGCATGCCGTGTGTTTTTTGTGTGTGGGAGTCATTGGGATTTCAATCATAATCGTGTCATGTGGCTTTGGTGGTAAGACTATCCACAGTGGTGCAGAAATAATGCAGCCTTAGTCACCTTACCTCTCTCCACATAGTACGTTGGGTCCCACCAGTCAGAGGGTGAAACAAACAAATTAATAAGAAAAATTAAAAGCTCCAGTGGTGTTTCTTACCTCACACATCTCGCTACTTCTCAGGAACACTGTCCAATTGATCCCTCTGTTCGCTCACGTACTAGAATCCTTATTATAATATGCACACAAATTTTGGGTACTTGTATTCGACTTAAGTCAGTGTGCCACCGTATCTCGTATACTTACTACTCCCTTCGTCTAGGTGTAATAAGTCACGTTAGAAGGTGCAACGGGACCAAGGTGCGTGCGTGCGCGCGCGCGCGCGTGTGTGTGTTTAACAGCATGTGTGTGTTAGAGAGAGCGACAGATCGACCTACTCCTACAAAGAGATGTTGTGTAGCGTATGATTTTAGCCGTGAGAGTCGGTGCATCCTCTCGTTTCCGGGCGCGTCCGGTAGGGACATGCGGACAGCTGCCACGCCCACTCCTGACCAGCCTGGCCCACCCAAAGCCCCTCCATCGCCCGCGCGCGCTTCCCGCCCGAAACGGTCAGCGCCGCTCCAAAGAATCGGTGCCGCATTCATGCTCGGGCAGAGCGGACGCGACCTCTCACTGGTGCAAGAGTGATGGTTGCTTCATTTGTCCAACTTACTGCCGGGTCTATGTGATTTGACGGCTCATTGGTCTTTATTACTGAGGTGGTAGGACTGCTGGATGTCCCACGCTTTCGGCGAAAGGAGGTACCACTACTAGATTACAATTTTCTCCATTCTTACAGCGGAGGCGTGCAAGAGCAGTGAAAACACGCAGGCTCAGTGATTACATGGCCCACCTCACACTATCACCGTGCGACACCTAACTCTTTACATAGTACTCCCTCCGCTCCTAAATATTACTAGATGAGTCCCCGCGCGTTACCGCGGAACAACGGTATATCTCTCTGCGCAAAAATTATCGATTTCATAGAACTAAAAAAACTCTATAACCGCATGACAAATGTGGTAGCCAAACTAAATAAACTCCCATCATCATTTAGATCATCCCACGTAAGGAAAAAAGATCAGCCAACTCCTACTGCATAATGGGATTATATTTTTCTTTTTGACATGTTAATGGGACTTAAAAGTTCACTTACATGCATGCTACCGGTGCATGCTTGCATGCAGACATGTTGATGTGATTTAAAACCCACTCACATGCATGTGCCACGGTATTTCTGCATGCTTGCATGTGGCTTAGTGCGGAGCCTCTCAACGTCTAGATCAGACGACTATTATGGACTGATTTACTTCATCTAACGGCTACATCAATTTTGATGATGTGGCTCAAGGAGAGGATAGAGAATTCCTAGTAGTGGGGGCTAGCTATTACTAGTAGATAAGTCTTTGTAGATATTCCACTACATACGGAACAAAATGAATGAATCTACACTTAAAATGCATCTATATACATTCGCATGTGGTTCATGGCGAAATCTCTACAAAGACTTATATTTAGGAACGGGGGAGACGGCGTACTAAGAAAGCTTCTCCTCGTTCTGTGAGTTGACGGGACACATCAAAAGTACTCCAGTGTATAGAGCCTTGCCTCTACGGTAGGCCCCACATGGTTTGCCTCTTTTTTTAATTTAACATAACGCGTCAAGTCGCAATTTGTTTGTTCACCCGTGGTAGACGATCCTCCCTCCACCAAGTGGACAACTAGTACACGTGCCAAATTACCACGTGGGCTGCCTTTTTCGTACAGAAATGAGCTCCACCGTGTACCCACGCGAGTGTGGTTGGGAAAGAGACGGGAGTACATGCGCCGTGCATGCACCTCTTCTCTTCGTGCACGTCCCCCACCTACATGGGTGTGTGTGAGAGATACAAACCACGTTCATGAGTGTTTTTTGTTTTGGGGTGGGGGTGGTGTGGGGGTTGATTTCGTGAATTATTTGTGGGAATATGTGTCGATGACATCTCAAACAAAATTTTGCATGCAATGTGTGTGAAATGGAAGCCTATCCATATCATACATAGAGGGTCGGGAAATCCACGAGAAGAGAGGGAGGGGTCATAGCTATCGATAGAGTCAAAGAGAGGATCAAGTGGGTGGGTGCGAGATCGATGAAGAGAGCCATCGAAATTGTGTGTGGGTGCAAGTCAAAGATATAGGGCGACTGGCCTACCGGAATGTTAGAGGGCACATGTCAAGTTTGTGTGTGGCAGGGAGACATAACTAGAGCTCTCGATGTATTGGTGTGTGTGGGGGGGAGGGGTAGGCAGAGGTCTAACTATAGAGGTAGAACGACTCGTATATGTGTTGAGAAGGAGAGACCCAACTATGTCTTGAGGGAGATCGGTCGACATCCATACCTAACTGAAGGATGGGAAATATGATGGGACCGAGAGAGAGGAGAGAGGGAGGGAGAGGGAGGGAGAGGGGTAGAGTGCTGGATGGGTGATGGAGTTGCTTCTCTAAGATGGTGGGAGAGGCCTACTAGACAAACTGAGGGTGGAACTGCAATGTTATCAATAAGAGTGGGGATGTGTTTCTGTGTGTGCCTGTGCGTGTTAGATCTGTCGGGACGCATCCATGGATGATGAAGGGGAACCATGTGTTTGGTAAGCAAACCTAACTAGATCGGTAGATCAATTGTTGTTTGTCGGAGGAAGGGAGAGACACAACTAATGAGGTAGATCGATTGACTTGTGGGTAAAAACGAGTTATAAGGACCTAGCTAGCTATATGTATAGCGAGAGATTGGTCGGTGTACGTCCATTTGTTAGAGGCAAATAAGGCCCAGCGAGACGGATAGACAGAGAGAATGGAGCTAGGAGGTGGTGCGAGAGGCCCAACTACTAGCTCGATAGGGGGAGGAGTGTGCATTTGTGAGATCGATGAAAAGAGGGGCGAGAGTTTACACGTGTGTCTGGCCGTATGAGAGACACGAGGCAAGGACACATAAAGGAGGAGATTGAAGGTGTGAGTGTATGTTGTAGGCAGGCATCGCTGGAGAGGTTTATCGATCGGTGTGTGTTGGAAAGGAGTTGTGGAGACTCTAGGAGAACGACCTAAAGAAAAAAATGAATGTGCCCGGTGGATAGAATGCCGAGGGAGGGGGAGGGGTAGGAGGGCATGTGCATGCACGAGAGAAAGTTAGTGGTAGCTACAAAGGTTAGAGGATTGTGTGGGTGTAAGAGACTAACAAAGATCATAATTTGATATGAAAGTGGATTCATATATTTGAATAGGAGATCATAGTGTTTTAAACATTGCATGCATGAATATAGCGGTGATACACATGCTGTGCACATGTTATACCATAATGTGATAATGCATGGCGTTTGCAACTCACAGCTAAATGCCGAACAATCTAAACCATACTATACATCAAACAATCTCACATTTTATTTGAATTTGTGGTAATGTGTGGTGTTTGCAACTCACATCTAAATACTTGTAGGCATAGGGGGCGGGGCACCATACATAATGTGATAAACACATTATACATATGAGACATGGTTTATATTATGAAGATCTAGCTAGAGCTAGAAATGTAATGTGATTTGAAATCAAAATAAAGTGGATTCAAAAAATCTAGTTCAAGTTCATATAGTACACATAGTTCATATGTAACTCGAGACTAATCATGTGGTGTGCTGCGAAGATAACACACAAACGATGGTTTAACTTGACAATAATGATGATTGTAGATCTTATTAAAACAAAGAAACGAGTTCAAATTCTTTGACTTCACAACAATCATTACTGTAGATCTTATTCAAATAGAGAAACGAATTCAAATTTAGTTCATATTGAAGCGGTAGTATATACGTTTGGAATGCACTAAAACGTTCATTTGAGTAGTAGGTTGCATGCATTATACACGTAGCGAAATATTTTAATTGAACATAACATGAATTCAAAGTTTTGAATGACATTTGTAGTGCGCATTGATTTGGTACAGTACACGTTAGGCTTGTCCGGAAATTTCAACCCGCGCCTTGCTAGCCTGAAAATTTAAGATATATCTTTGTCTCGTTGTGCTCCGACAACTCCCTCCATCTCAACCCGCGCCTTGATATTCCGAAATTACAACGCGCGCGAAAACTCCCACCTCCTGTGAAATCCCGACACGCAAAATGCCGGTGGTACCCCTGAACCGAAAGAACCGCCTCAAATCGGTGGGGGTACTTTTGCAACTTACCCCACATTTCGGACAAGCGCGTCTCTAAGCCATGGTTCCCCACTGCCATCCCATCCGCCCACCCATTCATACACCGAGGCCGTGAAAACCCTTGACGAAACCCCACACCCTGCTCTGCCCGCCACCCAGCCGGAGCCTCTTCCCTGACGACGTCGTCCACAGCAACACCTCGACGTCCCTCATTCACCGTACCGGATGAGGATCCGTCGTCGATCTCATCGTCCCGCCGGTTCAGCCACCCCGTCCTCCACCTCCAAGGAGCTGCCCCGACGTTCCCTCGTCTTTCGCGCCACCTCAATTCCCACACCACCGTCTTCACCTGCACCACCGGAAGAGCATCATCATCACCGTTTCCTCGGACGAAGCTGCAGCCTAATCGGCGCCGCCAAAGAGGTTGTACACTAATCGCCGCATTTTCTTCTTGATTCGATCTCACGGTGCTGCCGGCGCTCAGTCCCGAGCCGACACGGCGCGGCTCCATCCACTGCGGCGTCGCCGACCACTTCCTCCACGGCGTCGCTCCCTCGACGACGACGTCCACATCACTAGGAGTTGCTGATGCTTTAGCTCTCGCTCGCGCTGCTGCTCTGATCTTGCTCTTGGTCCCCTGCCTAGTCTGCTCTTGCTATTTCTCTTGCTCGCACTGCTGCTCTCGCTCTTGCTCTTGCTTGCGATGCTGCTGCGATTTAGCTACACTTCAGTCAACTGAATCGACTTTTGGGTCAGTCGATTTTCAAGGTGTAGGGGGTGGGGGGGCTCGCCGGGGTGAAGGAAGAACCAGCCGCAGCGGGGAGGGGGGCTCGCCGGAGAGGTACCCCACTATCTATTTTAGGGTTCAGGATGGGGGCGGTGGTCGCCGGTGGTGGCGGGGCGTTGGCGGGACGGTGGCGTGGGGATCGCCGGAGAAAAATCTCGGCACGGGGGGCCTAGAGGGATGGCCGGGGCGGCGGCGGACCGGCGGTGGGGAGTGTTTTCGGGGTGGGTGGGGCGGCGCACCGCTGGCCGCGGGCGGTGGGGGGCTGCTATTTGGCCGGTGGTGGCTGGCGGCTCAGGGGGGTGGAGGTTGAAGATGAACCACAGGCCCTTGATTTCGTATCCAACGGCTGCAAAATCGACTGACCAGAGATGAAAAAGTCACTCGACCGACGTGTAGTCTCACCTTACTAGTGCGTTCAGTTTCGACAGCAAAATTCAGTTTTGACAGTAAAATTCAGTTTCGACAGTTAAGTTCAGTTTCGACAGTTAAGTTCAGAGATGAGCGGCTGATGTATTTTACATCTAGCACTTTGTGGTTATGTATTTTACGTCATGTATTGGAGATGCTATTAGAATTCCACTCAGGTTAACATTGTTCATTGTCTCTCTTGTCCTGCTTCAGCCTCGGCATCATACAACTCACCGGAGCTGCTCCAACGATGAAACCCTCCATCACAACGGAGCAGTACCTCGGGCTCCATCTCCAAACGCCTAAGATCTTCTTCCCCTCCTCCGACAGCAAAGTCAGCCGGAGCATCCTCACCGGCCAACCCAATCACGCCGAGATCGACATGGCTTCGCCAAAGAGGTTGTACACTTGTTGCATCTCTTTTTTAATCTACATGTTATATATATTGTCCACTGAGCACACAGATTTGTTCCTTTAGTGTCTCCTTGAAAGAAAAAAACGTAGGAATTTTAATTTTCACTTATCCTCCTCTTCAAATTCCTATTCATGAAGCACAAGATAAGAGATAGTAGCATAATAGCATTATAGCTGTACATTTTCTTGTGGTTTGACTTAATCTCACCATGCTTCTTTGCATCCTGTGATCTTTCAATTGTTGTGAATCAAACACCCAGATTGGCAGAAATCCTATGTTTCTAAATTATTTGTTTTGCACGTGCATTCCTATCCTATTCCTTTGTATTTCCTATCCCTGCATTGTTGGAATCCTCCAATTCAAACGAGCCCTTGCAGAATTACTTTTCTTATAGATAGTTGTCAAAGAAAACCTTGCGTGGTTTGTCCCGCTCCTACTGCGCCGTCGTCCACCCCAGCTCAGCTGCTCCAACGACAAAAGGGTCCAGCACAGCAGGGATCCGGCCTCTAGACTGTCTTTTTCCGCCTCAGATCTTCTTCCCCGCCGCTGGCAGCCATGAAAACTGCATTACCATCATCAACCGAGCAGATGACCTCGAGGACTACACGGGTCCGCAAGAGAGGTCGCACTCTTTCGTGTCTGCTTACGTTATGCATCGCTTAATATTACATGCTACCTTATCGTCCTGTTCACCGATTAGACTCTGAGTCAGCTCCAAACTAATGGTCAAACTTGAGTTTTTAAATGGTTGTGGGGTACATATCAGGGCCGGTATCAATAGTATCTATCTACTATCTGGTTAATATCCGGTGTCTACTATGAGTTTCATGTTGGGTGGGAAACAAATAGTAAAGAAGCCATTATCTGTATTTTTTAACTGAAGCCAATATCTGCCTGCTATTATTGGTTTTGGGTCTATCCACAGGTTGCTACCATCACTCTGGATTTCTGCATGCACTCCTTACATAATCTCACTATGTTTTATTCCTATGCATGACAGTTATTGTAAACAATGGAATTGAACATGTAGAGCAAAAGAGACAAGCCTTGCGTGGCAATAAAATTTCATGCAGACGTCGCTCCATGGTAGGCGCAAAGGCAGCCCCCCTCCACGCATTTTGGATTGTAATCGAGAGGAAGATATCTATTCTAAGGGGGATTCGGAAGGAGAAGACAACTCCTATTTACCCCCTGAGGTCTTCTCTCTAACTTGGCATGCTGATGTTGGTTATATCATGCATATGGTGTCTTGCATTGCTTACTTTATACATCAAATATGTCATCTGCTTAGTTTAGACATCCTTTGTGCGAATGCCATCTGTTTAGTTTATTCATCGTTTATGTGAATTATGCGACACCATCTTGTTTAGCCAGGCATCATATATGTGAATTTTGCAATGTCATCCTGCTTAGCCAGTCATCTTATATGTAAATTATATCAGGCCATCCTTTTTTTCCGTTACATATTACATTTGTCAACAATGTTAGTACATTCAACTGCTCTTCGTGTGCATCAGCCATTTGACACGGTGATGGCAAATTCTGGAGTGAAAACAAGGTCTTCAGAGCAGACTATGCTATCTGACGAAGCGCATATCTTGTTGGTTACGGATAGCTCCTCAGAGGAGGATTCAGAGACAGATGACCAGTCCTATTCCCCCCGAGGTATATGCTCTAACTTGGCAGGGTTATGTTGCTCATATCGTGCGTATGGTGTCTCGCATTGCTATGTCATTTGATTAGTTTAGACATGCTTTGTGTGAATGCCACCTGTTTAGTGTCTAATTACCATATATGTGAATTATGCATTGCCATCTTGTTGTAAGACATTATATATGTGAATTATACAATGCTATCTTGTTGCAAAGGCATTATATATGTGAATTATGCAATGCCATGCTATTTAGCCAATCATCATGTATGTGAATTATATCATGCTATCATTTTTTTGTATTACGTGTTCCATTTGTCGACAATGTTTGTATATTGAACTACTCTTCCTGTGCATCAGCCATTTGAAGCGATGATGGAAGTATCTGGAGTGAAAACAAGGTATTCGGAGCAGACAATGCTACCTGCTGAAGCAGACATCTTGCTGGTTATAGAGAGCTCCTCAGAGGAGGATTCAGAGACTGATGACCAGTCCTATTTCCCCCCTGAGGTCTATGCTCAAACTTGGCAGGGTTATATTACCCATGTCATGCATGTTGTCTTGCATTGCTTAGTTTTTACATCATATATGGATTGCCATCTACTTACTTGCTTACTATATAAATCATATATTTGAATTATATCATGCCATCATGTTTACATAGTACATACACATCATCTATCTGAATTATGGCATGGCAACCCATTTAATAAAGACATCATATAGTTATATTATCTCATCCTGTTTAGTGTTTACAGTCATCATATTTTGAATTATGGCATTCTATCCGTGAATGTATGTGAATTATGGCATGCCAACCTATTTAATAAACACATTATATAGTTATGTCATGTCATCCTGTTTACATAGTCTCATATTTTGAACTATGTCTTTCCATATTTTTTAGTTAGCCATCATAATGTGAAATTGTGTCATGCTATCCTGTTTAGTTAGCCATCATATATGTGAAATTGTGTCATGCTATCCTGTTTGGTCAGACAACATAAATATGAATTATTTCATGCCCTCTTTTATTCCCCACTATCCATTGCACCTGTCTATCATACAATGTCTATACTTTCAATTACTTTTCTTGTTTATCAGCCATTTGAATTGGAGAGCGTGATGGCAGTATCTAAGGGAGTAACAACACAGTCTTCAGAAAAGATAGTGCTACCAGTTGATGCAGATAGAACCACGGTTGTACTTGCCCAAGGACCAGATCCACCACACATAACCCAGACTCTCGCAGATTGTACCCCTACCCAGTTGGACAGAGAACCAGCTACACCCCTTCTAACCCCAACCCGGGAAGATAGTAACCCAGTTCCAGTTGACACATCACCATCTCCACCACAGAGCACCCAAACACGAGCAGTTAGTAAGGGAATTGTAGTGCCCAAAGCACGAGGACCACCACTCCGAATCCCAACTCAACGCTTAAAGGAGAAGAAGATTTGTTCTCAGGTCAGGTTCTGTAGCTATGGTTCACACTCCTTTGCTCTTGCATTACTGTATTTACTCATACCAACTATTTTCAAATTTGAAGGATGGAATTGAAACTCCAATGGCGCAACAGGTATGTTTTAAACCCGTTTCTTTAACTAGTTTGCTGTTGTAACCTGCTCTATGTTGATTTCAGTTTCAATTGAATAAACAGTTATGTTCTCATGTCATGCACATTACAAGTGTTGTTATTGCTCTATAGTTACCCACACTTATATTCTGTCTATTCTGCTTTGTCTTGAACAAATATTATTTGAACTGTGTCTCTATCTTGATTTGGCAACAAAAACTAGAATGATATAGACCATAAAGTGACCATGGTACATAGATATATGTTTGTTTCATGTTGTTATCCTGTCCACTTTACTACTGAACTCATTTACCAAAATGAGTTTCATAAACAACATGGTAAACATGTGATGTTTCTGCTTGTTTCTCTTTTAGAATGCAGACAAAATATTGGAGAACAGTACCGCGTTATCCAATGGTAAAGGAAGTAATGCAGATAAGGTTCAAGATAGTGAGACATCCCTGTTGGTTTCCAAGAAATCTGATAAAAACTATCTTGACGATAGTGAGGGAACCCAAAAGTCCTGTCTTGATGTAGTGTTCGAGTTACTGGCCACTACTGCTGGCACAAGCTCTTCGAACTCGCTGCCTAAATTAGTTCGTCTTCTTGAGTCTCAACTTCAAGTTGAAAGACATCGATCAGATGTGCTGCGACAGGAAGCTGAAGGACCGAGGAAGTCCCTGCAGAATTCAGATGCATATTTTCTGGTGCAACATCAAGCGCTGGAGGATTTAAGCGCCAAACAAGAGAAAGTTAATAAGCTTGCTAAGCATCTTGCCAGCATTATGGGTACCCAGGATATTGTTTCTTGAGATCTTCTGAAGTGGTTTCAGTTCTGGATTTGTTTTGCTGCGGCGTTTATTTGCGCTGGTCGCCAACTTTGAAAACCAGTGTATATGATATGCTGCTTTGTTCCCTATATTTGCACTGGTGGCGAACTTTGATGCCCAGTGGATGTAATATGTGTAATAGCCGTGATAGCCTAGCGTTAGTCGCTTGCTTATTTATTTCCTTGTTGTCTTGTTTATTTGTTTGCTTGTAGTCATTGCAGTTCTTTTTTCGCGGTTAGCTAGTGGCTGCAATAACCTATTTTTTAAAACTAGGCCACAATAACCATGGGCTAATATCTACTGTAGTGACACTGGGCCTCCTACTGGCCGTAGAAACAGTGGGCCTTCTATAGGCCGTAGAAACAATGGGCCTTCTACGGGCCGTAGAAACAATGGGCCTTCTACGGGCCGTATCATGAATGGGCCTTATACGGGCCGTATGATCGATTGGCCAAACATGGGCCAAACAGACCGCATTATGGCCGTAAACGAGCTAGAGTTGGAATCGTCCGTTCATGGGCCGACCATAACGGGCCATCGTTAATAGGACGTATTTGATGATGCTATGAAAACGGCCCAACGTATTAACGAACCATAAACGAGCCGACTGTAACCACGGGCTGAATTTGGCCCACAAGCAGAAAATGATAGTAACGGGCCGTAAGTAAACGAATGCTGGAAATGAGCCCAAGAATAAATGGGCTCTGAGAAGGCCGAAAGATAACATGGGCTGGAAACGGCCCAACGGAATAACGGGCCGTTAATGGGTATAAAGTGATACACTGTTCATTACGGGCCAGTTTCACCACGGGCCGTTAATGGGTGTAAAGTGATACACTGTTCATTACGGGCCAGTTTCACCACGGGCCGTTAATAGGCCAAGAGTTACATAGGGCCTCATATGGGCCGAAAGACGTCATGGGCCATACATGCGCTAGAAGTGAAAACGGGCTGGAATCATATTGGATGGCCCAGATGGCGCTACTGGGCCTAATTTAGATAGGGCGTAACGGGCCTTGGGTTAGCGGGCTGTAAATTGGCTATATGCGAACATGCCGTTAATAGGCTTTCCATGGGCCAGCCCGCCACATTTTGACCAAGTCAAACGGGCCGGCCTTTTCACAGGAATGGACCTCTATTGGGCCATGCCACATGTCGACGTATCATAGGCGCCTTCCGTCCAATGAGTGGATGACATTTGTCCCAACGATGAGCCGACACGTGTTTCCTCCAGCCAATGATGATTTTACACGTGGAAAATCCCCATTGGTCGGGGCTGTTAACGGGTTATCGGATCCAAAACCCGACCCGATAGCTTAACGGCGTTCTGTTACGGTGGATGCCACGTGTCAGTCACCCTTGACGAAAGCACTTTTGTGACGCGCGATTTATCATCATGGAAGTGGACACTTCTGTGATGATAATTTTGGTAATGTCATGGAACACTTCTACGACAGCATAGGTATGACTATCTTGATTCTGTCATAAAATCGTCATGGATGTACATGCATGACAAATAACATGACCTACTGTGAGAAATACGTATCATAACGGAAGTGTTTTTTTGTAGTGCGCGCCGCTGCCTAACCCGCCGCCGCGACTTGGCGCCGCCCCAGCGGGAGAACCGCCACCTGAACCCGCCATCGCCGCCGCCTAGGGCCAGTGGCAGCGCCACGTACCCCTCCAGCGCCCCCATCCACAGCGGCCCGCCGGGCCCAGGCGCGGCCCGCCCCCGGGCCCGCATGCCGCTACCTCCGTTCTAGATCGGGAGAACCCCGATCTCTCCTCCCTCGCGTCCCCACTGTCCGCCGCCGGCGACCAAGGCCGCCGGAGCATGCTCGTCGTCGGCCGCCTCGAACCCAGGTCACGCCGCCGTCGCCTCCTCCTCTCCTCCACGTCTCTCTTTCTCCCCCTAACCTCTCTGCTCTCCTCCTTGGTCAGCGCCGCCGCCATGGCGCCTAACCCTCGCCGGCCCCGCCCGATCCGGTCTCCCCTCGTCGGAAATGGAGCCACCCTGGCCAGATCCGCCCGGATCCGGTAGGGCCCCGTCGTCTTCGCCACCGGGTCATCACCAGATCACGCTTCTCCATCGACCCGCCACAAGTCCCAGCGCCGCCTCCCTCTACTTCACTGCGAGCGCGCCCCTGCCTGGCTGCCATTGACCACGGCGTGGGCCGCAGTCCAACCGCTTCTAGATCCAGCCCACATCCAGCCTCCCCACTAAGCCAGACCCAATGTGAGGAAGCCCATCTCTGTTTGCTCCTGTGCAGCCCAGTTCGGGCCATTTTCGACCCTTAGATGTTTTTTTCCAGTTATGCGAATTTGTCTAATATCCAGGATTTCCAGTTTTGCAGAAAAACCCTCATACTCCATGCATATTAAAACTCAACAACCGTGCATCATATGTAAAAACATTATATATGAAAAATGCTTAGAATTTCATCTAGTTTCATAATATGCCACTTTCATCCATGTTTAACATGTTTAAAATGTTTTTTGATTAATTTTTGCTCTATGCCATGCTAAAATTCTTTAATTCATAACTTAATAACCGTAGCTCCAATCTTAATAAACTTTATATGTAAATGGGGTAGAAAAATGCCTAGTTTGACATGGTGGCAGTACTTTGCATGTTTAACAACTCTAAAATTGTGTGTAGGGCAGAACAGTACCAAATCCATATTCTGCATATGGGGATTTACCGGTATTGTTGTTCGTTGTTTCCGGCCTCATTTAAACTTGCCTAGATAGGTAGTTTTGTTGTGCGTCACCCCTTGCCATGTTAATCAACATTTAATATTGTTGGGTACATAAACGAGAGGAACTAAATAATTGGCGTGGTGTTTCGTCAATATGCAACGGAGTTGCATATTGAGCTCCACTTAATTTGTAGGATTGTTTGTGCATTTTGCCATGCCATGCCTCATTAAACCGGACATGCATCATACTTGGTTGTGCATCATGCCATGATTAGGTGATGGTTGTTTACCATGTTGTTTGCTTCTTTCCGGTCTGCTTCTTCGGGTTGGTTCCATTAACGTTGCGTTTGTGAGGATTCGTTCGACTACGTCCGTTTGTCTTCTTCATGGACTCGTTCTTCTTCCTTGCGAGATCTTAGTCAAGATGACCAGACCCTCGAAATCACTTCTATCTTTTCTTGCTAGTTGCTCGATCTATTGCTATGCCGCGATACCTACCACTTGCTATATCATGCCTCCCATATTGCCATGTCAAGCCTCTAACGCACCTTTCCTAGCAAACCGTTGTTTGGCTATGTTATCGCTTTGCTCAGCCCCTCTTATAGCGTTGCTAGTTGCAGGTGAAGATTAAGTTTGTTCCTTGTTGGAACATGGATATGTTGGGATATCACAATATCTCTTATTTAATTAATGCATCTATATACTTGGTAAAGGGTGGAAGGCTCGGCCTTATGCCTGGTGTTTTGTTCCACTCTTGCCGCCCTAGTTTCCGTCATACCGGTGTTATGTTCCTTGATTTTACGTTCCTTACACGGTTGGGTGTTATGGGAACCCCTTGACAGTTCGCTTTGAATAAAACTCCTCCAACAAGGCCCAACCTTGGTTTTACTTTTGCCTAACAACCTATTACCCTTCCCTTGGGTCGGCCAGCCCAAGGGTCATCTTTATTTTAACCCCCTCGGGCTAGTGGTTCTATAAGTGTTGGTCCGAACAGGGCGATGTCCGGCGCCCTCTGGGAAACCAGGGTTTATGCCAACCCGACGTCTTGCCCATCTGGTGTGCCCTGAGAACGAGATATGTGCAACTGCTATCGGGATTTGTCGGCACATTCGGGTGGCTTTGCTGGTCTTGTTTTACCATTGTTGAAATGTCTTGTAACCGGGATTTCGAGTCTGATCGGGCCTTCCTCGAAGAAGGAATATCCTTCATTGACCGTGAGAGCTTGTGATGGGCTAAGTTGGGACACCCCTGCAGGGTTTGAACTTTCGAAAGCCGTGCCCGCGGTTATGGGCAGATGGGAATTTGTTAATGTCCGGTTGTAGAGAACTTGAAGCTTAACTTAATTAAAATGCATCAACCACGTGTGCAGCCGTGATGGTATCTTTCCGGCGAAGTCCGGGAAGTGGACACGGTTCTTGTGTTATACTTGAACATAAGTAGTTTAAGGATCACTTCTTGATCACTTCTAGTTCACGACCATTGCATTGCTTCTCTTGTCGCTCTTATTTGCGTATGTTATCCACCATATATGCTTAGTGCTTGCTGCAGCTCCACCTCACTACCATTTCCTACCCATAAGCTTAAATAGTCTTGATCTCGCGGGTGTGAGATTGTTGAGTCCTCGTGGCTCACAGATACTTCCAAACAGTTGCAGGTGCCGATGATACCAGTGCAGGCGACGCAACCGAGCTCAAGTGGGAGCTCGATGAAGATCTTGTTGGTTGTGTTGTTTCGTTTCCTGTTGATCAGCAGTGGAGCCCAGTTGGGGCGATCGGGGATCTAGCATTTGGGGTTGTATTCTTTTATTTTGGTTCCATAGTCAGACCTTGATTGTATTCTGGATGATGTATGTTTAACTTGTATTTGTGTGAAGTGGCGATTGTAAGCCAACTCTTTATCCCTTTCTATTCAGTACATGGGATTGTGTGAAGATTACCCCTCTTGCGACATGCCTACCATGCGACTATGCCTCTAAGTAGTGCCCCAAGATGTGGGAGATATAGCCGCATTGTGGGTGTTACAAGTTGGTATCAGAGCCTTCCCCGACTTAGGAGCCCCCTGCTTGATCGAATTGCTGATGTTGTTGAGTCTAGAACAAAATGTTTTGAGTTTTAGGATTATATATATCGAAGAGTAGGATTCTTTTTACTCCTCAGTCCCTTCGTCGCTCCGGTGAGGCCTCCTGACGTAGAGTTTTGACTCTTCTCTCCTCAAATTTCACGGTTTTTTTAGGATCACGTGGGCATCTTGGAATCGTTCCGATGGTTTTGTGACGAGAACATTGTTCTTGGAGCCTCCTGACATTTAGGGGTTGTGGCACTGTCCCGGGGAGTTGAGCTCCGAGGTGTTGTCGTCACAATTTTATCGCTGCAGTTCTGGAATACCCGTGTTCACCGACATTGAAAATCTCTTTTATGCAGTTGTTGGTGATATAACCTCGACGCCACCTAGTACTGGGGCGGGAGTTCGGGAGTATTGCCATAACTCGTATAACGGATGCTTTTCGTAGGTTGAGGTAAATGATTTTCGAAGGTTTCTTGGTTATGTGTTGAAGGATGGATATAGCTGGATGTAGGTATTGTTAGTTTGGGTGAGGTATTATGCTTCCCCTGTATCCCCAACACCCGATTGCATAACTAAAATGTTTTGGGAGTTTATAAGTGGGAATTCAAGTAGCTCCTAGGATATCTTCCCAATAGATGTATGATATGAAATTGGGGTTCGCCGTCTAGTGGTCCGCCTATCCACGGTTGGTTTTACAGTGGTCTCGTTGTGCCTTAAAGAGTCCTTGGCTATGCTGACTCGGGGACGCTTCGTATGTCATGTGCACTGCCTTGTACATGATGGTGCTGTACGATCGAGCTCGTGTGGGCCCCACCACGAAAACTTCGAACGAAATCTCTATCATATGTTTGTTCCGGCTTATTTTGCAAGCCAATCCTTTGTTTTGTTTTGAGTTATGGTATTCGAGTTGCTTCAATGTCAAGTGTTGAATCCATACCTTTCCTAAGCGGTGTTCTCATATTTCTATGTGAATACTAATCCTTCATGATAATTAAGATTGCCATGTCAATCCTTTTCAACCGGCGTGTTTCTCTTCAAGTGGATTCAATCAAATCTACATTCGCAAAATCAATTCTAAGTCTTCTCAATGGTGTTTGTTTCATCCATGCAAAGTTGCCTTTGTTTTTCCCCCCCCCCCCCCCCCCCTTTTTTTTTTTAGGACTCAGATTTCTTATTCAAGTATCTTTTTATGGAGGTGAAATCTCTTCATTCTTTTCTTTCAATGTCCTTATCCGGTGATTTTCAGGAAGATACTAACAGAGCTTCAAGTTCATCATTCTTCGTTCTTTTCCTTCTCCGGTGGTTCCAACTCAAGCCTTTCAGTGTTGATCGTATTCCTTTCATTGTTTCAAATGCTTTCTCATGCCGGTGCACCTCTTAATCATCCGCTTCTCGCCATTCATTTGTTCTGGAGTGCTGAAGATATCTCGGAAGATTAGTGCTTCTACTCTTGGTCAATCTAAGCTATTTTCGAGGTCTTACCTTATTCAAGCCATTTAATTCAACCGGCGCAATCTCCTTTTCAAATTGTTCAACGATGTTTCTTTTGAGTGGGCCCTAACCCACAGGACTTTTCCCAGGATCTTACCTGACTCTTCTAATTCTTTCCGGAGTTATTCTCAAATTTATTTCAAAGTTTTGATGTAAGAATGAGTTATCATCAGTTAAATGTCTTTCACCAAGATCTTTCAAATTATTTTCGTCGTTAGTTCATCCTTTCTAATTTTCATTCCAAAGTGCATCAACAATTCATGGTGGTGTTTCCCATCGTCATTCTCTGCTTTTGAAGATCGAAGAAGAGTTTCGCGGCAATCTTACCCGTTCTCTCAAGACTCGTGGTTCTAACTTGATGCCATCCTTCCTTAATTGTTTTTCGATCGTGAGAATTCTTTTCACCCATCCGAAGCAATCCATGACTCTTTTCAGTTTGATTCTCCGGAGCCCATCATCTCAGAATTATTCATTCCAGCTTTTAGCTCTCGTTCTCCAAATCTTACCGGTGCATCATTCAAATATTCTCTAATCAGTTCATGATCTCTTCGTTCTCTTGTATCAAATTCCCTCAAGTATCTTCGTTCATTTTCTATTTATCCCAGGTGTTTCTTTATCTTTTCTTCGTTCATTTTCAATTCTTATGGTGGTTCGTTCAAGATTTCTCTTCCTTCGTTATCGTATATATCTATTTTAATCCTTTCTACGAGAATAAGTAGTATGCAAAATCCGTTGCTTGTCATCAATTTAAATTGGTGAAGGATAAGCATAATGTAATTCTTATTCTTGTTTCATCGAGTAAATTCAATTCCTTATTCCGGAGGTTCATCAAGATTCTTGGTTTCACTTGTTCATCTTTTCTTTTCCGGAGTGCCAAGTTTTTTCCGCTTTATCTCGTCATGAAGCTCCATCTAACCATTGCAAGGCTTCTCCCGGAGTTCTTTTCAATTTTTCTTCGCTTGATCATTCTTTTGTTACTAGAGTTCTCATGAAGGCTCGGCATGGTGGCTCATCAAGGATTCTTTTCATTATCCAATTGTTCTTCAAGATTTCTCTTGGAGCTAAGATCCGCCAAGCTATACTCTAAAATAAACATGATGTTCAACACATGTCTTGTTTTGAGGAGTTCAAGTATTTTTCATCTTGCATTCCGAAGTGCAATTCTTTCTACCTTATCTTTTGAGGTGGTGTTATGTCACTCTTGACAATTTCCCGTCGTGTTTCATGATTCGCAAGTTGTTAAGAATGAGATATTTTAAACCCATCATTTTCAATTCGTTCATGAGATCGTTTGCAACCCATCAATCTCTTCGTTGGAGTTACCTTGGCAAAGATTTCACCTAAAGCCTTCCTTAAGGAATGTTGCTATTGTGGTGCTTCTCAATGACCCAAGCTTGCTATTTATCCTCTTGGTGGAACAAGTTTTCATCTCTTCATTGATCTCAAGCAAGCAATTGTTTTCATTAGTGGCAGAAGTTCACCTCAAGTTTTGAGATGTCTCAATAAGCCCATGAGGATCATATCTTTTCGTTGTTGTTTGTTTCCAACAAATCCGCTTTAACCTTTTTGCAAGGATGCTTTCCAAATTAAATTATGGTAGAAGTTGTCATTCCTTCTCCGTTCTCTTATTCGGACGATCTAGCTTCTATTCGTTCGTTCCGGAGGCATTGTGATGTTACGCTCTAAGACCAATCATCTTGTTTTTTTCTCAAGATCATGTTCTTTTCATTCTTATCCATTCAACCGGAGTGTCGTGTCCTTCATTCAAGTTCTTCCATCTTATCAAGTTTTGCCTCCCTTCTCATCCAGAGTGCCATCTGGAATCTTTCTTACCCCTTGTGCCATTCTTTCAATAGTTCCAGAGGCAGTGTGTTGTTGATCTCATCAAGTATCCTCTCATCTTGTCAAGTTCATGATTCTAATTCCTTCCATTTACAGTCGGAGTGCTGTCCAAATTATATCATTCTTATTCCTTCTTTATCTTGTTTTAACCGGAGTGTTATGTATATCATTCCTCTTCTAACCGGACTGTCATCCAAGTGCCTTCATTTTTTGCCAAGTTCATATTACTGCCTTCCATTTCCAACCAGGGTGTTGTCTTAATTGATCCTTATCGTTCTTTGTACATCTCGTTTCTACCGGAGTGCTTGCATGTACTTCTTGTCCATTGTAACCCTTTTCTTATGTCTTTCAACCTACAAGGTTCTAGTAATGTTCCTTGTTTCTCTTTTCTACTAGAGTGCTCTCAAATTCGTTCAACTCTGTTGTGTTCTTTCTATCCTTCAATTTGTTCAACCTCGCAAGGTTCTTTGATTTCACTTATTTGTGATACAAGCAACTTAGTTTTACCTCTTCCCCTTCCTCTTCCGTTTTCCCCGATGCTATCCTAGATCTCAGGATGAGAGCCTCTCTTAGTGGTGGAGTGTTGTGATGCCCCGAGACCGATGCGCCAGGTGTCTTCTAGTTATTCGCTGTTGTTGCCATGTCATTTGCTTGCGTGTTGCATTTCATCATGTCATCATGTGCATTGCATCATCTTGTGTTTCAAAACTTGCATCCATCCGGGTTCTCCTCGTTCCGTCCATTATCCGTTCTGAGCCCAGACACACTCGCTCGCGCCCGCGGCACGTCCGAAACAGTATTTTATAAGTGGCCGGAAAATGTTCTCGGAATGGGATGAAAGTTGGCATGTGGTGTTGTTTTGTTGTAGGTAGGCCGCCTGCCAAGTTTCATCGTGTTCGGAGTCTGTTTGATGTCCCAACGGATAACTATAGCAGCATTATAGCCGGTCTATCGTCGGACGTTTCCGGTATCCGGAAACGGTTGCCGGGTTGCATCCATCCTCTTTTCTCTCAATCCAACCCATATGCACAGCCCTCTAACCCCACCTAGGTCCAACCAACCCCCCTCTCGATCCGGTGCCATCCGATCTAGATCGGAGGGTCCAAAAACCCCTTCTAACCCCTCATACCCTAACCCCTCCTTTAAAAGGAAGCCTCCCCTTCCATTTTGGCAGCAGACAAATCCCTCCTCGAAATCAGCATGCCGCCAGCCTCCTCCCACCTCCACCTCGCATTCCGCGCCGGCCTAACCCGCCGCCGCCACTTGGCGCTGCCCTAGCGGGCGAGCCGCCACCTGAACCCACCATCGCCGCTGCCTAGGGCCAGTGGCAGCGCGCCACGTACCCCTCCAGCGCCCCCATCCACAGCGGCCCACCAGGCCCAAGCGCGGCCCGCCCCCGAGCCCGCACGCCGCTGCCTCCATTCCAGATCGGGAGAACCCCGATCTCTCCTCCCTCGCGTCCCCGCCATCCGCTGCTGGCGACCAAGGCTGCCGGAGCATGCTCGTCGCCGGCCGCCTCGAACCCAGGTCATGCCGCCGTCGCCTTCTCCTCTCCTCCCCGTCTCTCTTTCTCTCCCTAACCTCTCTGCTCTCCTCCTTGGTCAGCGCCGCCGCCATGGCGCCTAACCCTCGCCGGCCCCGCCCGATCCGGTCTCCCCTCGTCGGAAATGGAGCCACCCTGGCCAGATCCGCCCGGATCAGGTAGGGCCCCGTCGTCTTCGCCACCGGGTCATCACCAGATCACGCTTCTCCGTCGACCCGCCGCAAGTCCCAGCGCCGCCTCCCTCTACTTCACTGCGAGCGCGCCCCTGCCTGGCTGCCATTGACCACGGCGTGGGCCGCAGTCCAACCGCTTCTAGATCCAGCCCACATCCAGCCTCCCCACTGAGCCAGACCCAATGTGAGGAAGCCCATCTCTGTTTGCTCCTGTGCAGCCCAGTTCGGGCCATTTTCGACCCTTAGATGTTTTTTTCCAGTTATGCGAATTTGTCTAATATCCAGGATTTCCAGTTTTGCAGAAAAACCCTCATACTCCATGCATATTAAAACTCAACAACCGTGCATCATATGTAAAAACATTATATATGAAAAATGCTTAGAATTTCATCTAGTTTCATAATATGCCACCTTTATCCATGTTTAACATGTTTAAAATGTTGTTTGATTAATTTTTGCTCTATGCCATGCTAAAATTCTTTAATTCATAACTTAATAACCGTAGCTCCAATCTTAATAAACTTTATATGTAAATGGGGTAGAAAATGCCTAGTTTGACATAGTTTGTCATGGTGGCAGTACTTTGCATGTTTAACAACTCTAAAATTGTGTATAGGGAAGAACAATACCAAATCCATATTTTGCATATGGGGATTTACCGGAATTGTTGTTCATTATTTCCAGCCTCATTTAAACTTGCCTAGATAGGTAGTTTTGTTGTGCTTCACCCCTTGCCATGTTAATCAACATTTAATATTGCTGGGTACATAAACGAGAGGAACTAAATAATTAACGTGGTGTTTCGTCAATATGCAACGGAGTTGCATATTGAGCTCCACTTAATTTGTAGGATTGTTTGTGCATTTTGCCATGCCATGCCTCATTAAACCGGACATGCATCATACTTGGTTGTGCATCATGCCATGATTAGGTGATGGTTGTTTACCATGTTGTTTGCTTCTTTCCGGTCTGCTTCTTCGGGTTGGTTCCATTAACGTCGCGTTTGTGAGGATTCGTTCGACTACGTCCGTTTGTCTTCTTCATGGACTCGTTCTTCTTCCTTGCGAGATCTTAGTCAAGATGACCAGACCCTCAAAATCACTTCTATCTTTTCTTGCTAGTTGCTCGATCTATTGCTATGCCGCGATACCTACCACTTGCTATATCATGCCTCCCTTATTGCCATGTCAAGCCTCTAAAGCACCTTTCCTAGCAAACCGTTGTTTGGCTATGTTATCGCTTTGCTCAGCCCCTCTTATAGCATTGCTAGTTGCAGGTGAAGATTAAGTTTGTTCCTTGTTGGAACATGGATATGTTGGGATATCACAATATCTCTTATTGAATTAATGCATCTATATACTTGGTAAAGGGTGGAAGGGTCGGCCTTATGCCTGGTGTTTTGTTCCACTCTTGCCGCCCTAGTTTCCGTCATACCGGTGTTATGTTCCGTGATTTTGCGTTCCTTACATGGTTGGGTGTTATGGGAACCCCTTGACAGTTCGCTTTAAATAAAACTCCTCCAGCAAGGCCCAACCTTGGTTTTACTTTTGCCTAACAACCTATTACCCTTCCCTTGGGTCGGCCAACCCAAGGGTCATCTTTATTTTAACCCCCCGGGCCAGTGGTTCTCTAAGTGTTGGTCCGAACTGGGCGATGTCCGGCGCCCCCTGGGAAACCAGAGTTTATGCCAACCCGACGTCATGCCCATCCGGTGTGCCCTGAGAACGAGATATGTGCAGCTCCTATCGGGATTTGTCGGCACATTCAGGTGGCTTTGCTGGTCTTGTTTTACCATTGTCGAAATGTCTTGTAACCGGGATTCCGAGTCTGATCGGGTCTTCTTGGGAGAAGGAATATCCTTCGTTGACCATGAGAGCTTGTAATGGCCTATGTTGGGACACCCCTGCAGGATTTGAACTTTCGAAAGCCGTGCCCGCGGTTATGGGCAGATGGGAATTTGTTAATGTCCAGTTGTAGAGAACTTGAAACTTAACTTAATTAAAATGCATCAACCGCGTGTGTAGCCGTGATGGTCTCTTTCCGTCGGAGTCCGGGAAGTGAACACGGTTCTTGTGTTATGCTTGAACGTATGTAGTTTCAGGATCACTTCTTGGTCACTTCTAGTTCATGACCGTTGCATTGCTTCTCTTCTCGCTCTTATTTGCGTATGTTAGCCACCATATATGCTTAGTGCTTGCTGCAGCTCCACCTCACTACCATTTCCAACCCATAAGCTTAAATAGTCTTGATCTCGCGGGTGTGAGATTGCTGAGTCCTCGTGGCTCACAGACTTCCAAACAGTTGCAGGTGCCGATGATACCAGTGCAGGTGACGCAACCGAGCTCAAGTGGGAGCTCGATGAAGATCTTGTTCATTGTGTTGTTTCATTTCCGATTAATCAGTAGTGGAGCCCAGTTGGGGCGATCGGGGATCTAGCATTTGGGGTTGTCTTCTTTTATTTTGGTTCCGTAGTCGGACCTTGATTGTATTCTGGATGATGTATGTTTAACTTGTATTTGTGTGAAGTGGCGATTGTAAGCCAACTCTTTATCCCTTTCTATTCAGTACATGGGATTGTGTGAAGATTACCCCTCTTGCGACATGCCTACCATGCGGCTATGCCTCTAAGTCGTGCCCCAACACGTGGGAGATATAGCCGCACTGTGGGTGTTACAAATATAAATAAAAAATGAGTTCATTACAGTACCTTGAAGTGGTGGTTTGTTTTCTTATACTAACGGAGCTCATGAGATTTTCTGTTGAGTTTTGTGTTGTGAAGTTTTCATGTTTTGGGTAAAGATTTGATGGGTTTTGGAATAAGGAGTGGCAAGAGCCTAATCTTGGGGATGCCCAAGGCACCCCAAGGTAAAATTCAAGGACAACCAAAAGCCTAAGCTTGGGGATGCCCCAGAAGGCATCCCCTCTTTTGTCTTTGTCCATCGGTAACTTTACTTGAGGCTATATTTTTATTCACCACATGATATGTGTTTTGCTTGGAGCGTCTTGTATGATTTGAGTCTTTGCTTTTTAGTTTACCACAATCATCCTTGCTGTACACACCTTTTGGAGAGACACACATGAATCGGAATTTATTAGAATACTCTATGTGCTTCACTTATATCTTTTGAGCTAGATAATTTTGCTCTAGTGCTTCACTTGTATCCTTTAAGAGCACGGTGGTGGTTTTATTTTATAGAAATTATTGATCTCTCATGCTTCAGTTATATCATTTTGAGTCTTTTAGAACAACATGGTAATTTGCTTTGGTTATAAAATTAGTCCTAATATGATAGGCATCCAAGATGGGTATAATAAAAACTTTCATAAAAAGTGCATTGAATACTATGAGAAGTTTGATACTTGATGATTGTTTTGAGATATAAAGATGGTGATATCAGAGTCATGCTAGTTGAGTAGTTGTGAATTTGAGAAATACTTGTTCTAAAGTTTGTGATTCTCGTAGAATGCACGTATGGTGAACCGTTATGTGATGAAGTCGGAGCATGATTTATTTATTGATTGTCTTCCTTATGAGTGGCGGTCGGGGATGAGCGACGGTATTTTCCTACCAATCTATCCCCCTGGGAGCATGCATGTAGTTCTTTGTTTCGGTAACTAATAGATTTTTTGCAATAAGTATGTGAGTTCTTTATGACTAATGTTGAGTCCATGGATTATACGCACTCTAACCCTTCCACCATTGCTAGCCTCTCTAATACCGCGCACCTTTCGCCGGTATCATACACCCACCATATACCTTCATCAAAACAGCCACCATACCTACCTATTATGGCATTTCCATAGCCATTCCGAGATATATTTCCATGCAACTTTCCACCATTCCGTTTGTTATGACACGCTTCATCATTGTCATATTGCTTTGCATGATCATGTAGTTGACATCATATTTGTGGCAAAGCCACCTTTATAATTCTTCCATACATGTCACTCTTGATTCATTGCATATCCCGGTACACCACCGAAGGCATTCACATAGAGTCATATTTTGTTCTAGTATCGAGTTGTTATTTTTGAGTTGTAAGTAAATAGAAGTGTGATGATCATCATTATTAGAGCATTGTCCCATGTGAGGAAAGGATGATGGAGATTATGATTCCTCCACAAGTCAGGATGAAACACCGGACAAAAAATAAAAAAATGAAAAAAGGAAAAAAATGAGAAAAATGAGAGAAAAAGAGAGAAGGGACAATGTTACTACCACTTTACCACACTTGTGCTTCAAAGTAGCACCATGATCTTCATGATAAAGAGTCTCCTATGTTGTCACTTTCATATACTAGTGGGAATTTTTCATTATAGAACTTGGCTTGTATATTCCAATGATTGGCTTCCTCAAAATGCCCTAGGTCTTCTTGAGCAAGCGAGTTGGATGCACACCCACTTAGTTTCTTTTTCAGATTTCATACACTTATAGTTCTAGTGCATCCGTTGCATGGCAATCCCTACTCACTCACATTGATATCTATTGATGGGCATCTCCATAGCCCGTTGATACGCCTAGTTGATGTGAGACTATCTTCTCCTTTTTTGTCTTCTCCACAACCATCATTCTATTCCACATATAGTGTTATGTCCATGGCTCATGCTCATATATTGCGTGAAGATTGAAAAAGTTTGAGAACATCAAAAGTATGAAACAATTGCTTGGCTTGTCATCGGGGTTGTGCATGATTAAATACATTGTGTGAAGATAGAGCATAGCTAGACTATATGATATTGTAGGGATAACTTTCTTTGGCCATGTTATTTTGAGAAGACATGATTGCTTTGTTAGTATACTTGAAATATTATTATTTTTATATCAATATTAAACTTTTGTCTTGAATCTTTCGGATCTGAACATTCATGCCAAAATAAAGAAAATTACATCAAGAATTATGCTAGGTAGTGTAGCGACCCGACCCGAATGGATCAAGTCTCTGTGCATAAGTGTCATCCCTGGATCGGTAATGCTGACAGACACAGTACTTGAAGGATTTATAACAGAGTAGCAATCACACACTTATTACATTTAATGTCTCAAAAGAGAACTTATTACAATAAATATGGCTTAAGGCCATCTAAGTAAGATAACATCGGAAGGCTTGGAAGATAAAGTGAGTCCATCAACTCCGACGGCATAGCTGAGTGCACGACAAATGACCTAGCGCACCTTACTCTTCATCTGAAAAGTCTGAAACATGATATGTTGCAGCCCGAAACGGGTCAGCACATGGAATATGCTGGCAAGATAACACAGTAGAGCAATGAACAAGTAAATGCTATCACTACATGCATATATGGCTGGTGGAGGCTCTATGGTTATAATGTTTTTGCGAAAAGCCAATTTTTCCCTACAACAAAGGAATATAATTTATTTAACTACAAAGTTGGTTGAAAAACATTGAGAATGGTAACCCCATCTTAATCCCAATTAAAAGTAATTAACATCCCAGCAAATTAATTTAGAGTGGTGAGATCCACATGATAATCCAAGAACCAGATACTCAAGATGTCCATAACCGGGGACACGGGTAACCATGATTAGTTTGTGCACTCTGCAGAGGTTTGTGCACTTTCCGCACAAGACTCTATCTCCTCCGTTGTATTTCTCCGGCTGCATGGTGTTTGAGAAACGGATGACCGAGACACAGTCTTTCTGAAGAGGTCCCCTTAACCGATAGATAGGCCGGTACACCTACAATCCCCTACATCTGCTAGCCCATCATGGAAAGGTTTCCCACAACTTACTCAACTATGCTAGAGCCCATAATAGCTTGTGGCTGCACACGGAAGTTTCCAGCATGAATAATGTTATGATCCCTTTGAGCCTGGGTGGCGAACCAAAAAGGACAGCACTGGTATATCCCTAGGTGCCCGCAATCAATCCACCCAGATGTGTATTTAAGTAGCCACCTTAAGTAAACCATTAATTAATAATATCACATCTGATACTCTCAAACCCAATCCACGTCTACGAGCATAGCATGGCAATAAGTAGCTAGCATAACACATAAGTAACTCCCAGGGTTTGATAATAAAAGGGGTAATAGGTTCTACCTCATCATCTACTTCCCAAACCCACAAGTTAAGAGATCCTACTCATGCAATGTTTGAGGGGTTGAAACTAATGCATAAAAACTGGGTAAAAGGGATATGATCAAAGTGTTACTTGCCTTGCTGATGATCCGCAAAACATAGTGACTCGTAGTAGCACGCTGCGCACTCCGGGAATTCTATCGCAAACAAACAATAACAAATATAAGCACTCAAGCAAAGATGCATGGGTAAAAATCGAATAAGAAGATCAAATCTGAAAACTCAACTGAAGAGATTCGATCTGGGAAAAGAATCAATCGAATCGGAGCTACGGAACTGAAACTACGGTCAAAAGAACTTTGAAAATGAATCTGCTTGAAACCAAATTTTAAAATTATCAAAACCTTGTTCAAGTTGATTAAACAGAAAGAGGGTTTCGAGGCGAAGATTTTGGCATTGGTTTCACTGGATTTGGACAAACGGTTAAGAAATGTTGAGCGTTTGAAGATCAGGGGCTAATCTATGATAAAAATAATCGTGGATAGGTCCCTGGCCGAAAATAAAATAAAAAGAAAAAACTAACGAACGAACGTTCGCTGTCTGAACCTAACCGACGAACAACGTTCGTTAAAACGAACGTACGGACGAACGTCCGCTAAATAAATAAACCAACGAAAAACCGATCTAATAAAATAAAATGGGCAAACTAAAAAAAGGGATCTAAATCTAGATCTAGGGTTTACCTAAAAAACCAAAAAAACCACGGCAACTCCGGCGGCGGCGGTTGGCGGCGGCTGGCGGCGCGGGCTGGTGTCGGTGGCGGGGCGGCGGCTAGGGTTTGGCGGCGGGGTGGGCTGGCAGCGGGGGTGGGCTGCGGGGCAGGGGGCCGGCTTATAAAGCCTGAGCGGCGGGGAGTCCGGGTCGGCCACGGCCCATCAGGTCGGTTGACTTTTTTTAAACAGATTTCTCCGAAAAAAATCCTAGAAAATAAAATAAAAATCTAAAAATCCCAAAACAAATTTTCACCATCTAAATAGAATATTTAGAACGAAGTGAACATTTTCTTAGCCTAAAAATGCAATTTTGAAAAATGTATTTTTATTTCTAATTCAAATAAGATAGCAATAAAATCCAAATAAAACAATTTATTTGATTTTAATAATTTTTCTCCAATATTTCATTTATTTTGGAGAAGTCCTATTATCTCCTCTCATATATTTTAATATGAAATATTTTTGGAGAGAAAAATAATTAAAACCAAAATGATCCCCGTTTCAATATTTGAGAAAATTCAAATATGAAAATCGTGAAATCCCCAACTCTCTCCGTGGGTCCTTGAGTTTCTTAGGATTTTTAGGATCGCAAAACAAAATGCAATAAAATATGATATGCAATTATGATGTCCTATGTATAACATTCCAAATTGAAAATTTGGGATGTTACAGACCTACCCCCCTTAAGATGAATCTCTCCCTCGAGATTCGGGTTGGCTTGAGAATAGGTGTGGGTGGTCTTTCCGTAGATCATCCTCCCGTTCCCAGGTGGCTTCATCCTCGGTATGGTGGCTCCACTGAACTTTGCAAAACTTCCTTACTGCGTGTAACTCGGCTGGCAAACTCGAGAATCTTGACATGTTTCTCTTCATAGGTCATATCACTATCCAACTGAATTGCTTCCAGGGGCACTGTATCTCTCAGAGGAATATCAGCCATCTCTGCATGACACTTCTTCAACTGGGAAACTTGAAACTCATCATGAACTCCTGACAGTCCTTCGGATAACTCCAACTTGTAGGAAACTTCTCCCATACGTTCCGAAACTTGCTATGGTCCTACGAATCTTGGGGCTAGCTTTACCTTAACTCCAAAACGTTTAACTCCTCGCAGGGGTGACACATGAAGATATGCTCTGTCTCCAATTTCATAGACTACCTCCTTGTGTTTTGAGTCCGCATAACTTTTTTGCCTGGACTGAGCTACCTTCAGTCTGTCTCAGATCAACTTAACCTTCTCTTCTGAATCCCTGATCAAATCTGGTCCAAACAACTGACGGTCTCCAACTTCATCCCACATCAACGGCGTCCTGCACCTTCTTCCATACAAAGCTTCGAAGGGTGCCATCTTTAGGCTATCTTGATAACTGTTGTTGTAAGAGAACTCTGCGTAGGGCAAATTATCATCCCAACTAGAACCATAATCAAGCACACAAGCTCTCAACATATCTTCCAGAATCTGATTGACTCTCTCAGTCTGTCCATCTGTTTGCAGATGAAAAGCTGTACTGAACTCTAGCCTGGTGCCCAGAGTCTGGTGCAGCTGGTGCCCAAACTTTGAAGTAAACTGGGTTCCTCTATCTGATACAATAGTCCTCGGAACTCCATGCAGACATACGATCCTGGTCATGTATATCTTGGCCAATTTCGCACTGGTATAGGTGGGTTTCACTGGGATAAAGTGAGCCACTTTGGTTAAGCGATCCACTACTACCCAAATAGAATCGTATCCCGATCAGGTCCTGGGTAATCCGATGATGAAATCCATGCCAAGCTTATCCCACTTCCATTTGGGTATCGGCATAGGCTGCAGTAATCCTGCTCGCTTCTGATGTTCTGCCTTCACTCTCTGACATACATCTCACACGGCTACATACACGGCAATGTCCTTCTTCATTTCCGTCCACCAGAAGCGCTCCTTCAAATCCAAATACATCTTGGTGTTTCCGGGGTGTATCGAGTATGGCGAGTCGTGAGCTTCCTGAAGTATCAACTTCCTGATTTCTTCATTATTGGGCATGTAAACACGGTCCTCAAACCATAAGGTGTCGTGCTCATCCTCTCGAAAACCCTTGGCTTTCCTTTGCTCATCGTCTCCTTTATCTCAGCAATTTCCTTATCATCTTTCTGAGCTTCTCGATTTTTCCCAATAATGTCGACAGAACTTCCATTGCTGCAACAAAACCTCTAGGGACTATCTCCAAACGAAGCTCCCTAAGATATTCAACTAACTCCTTTGGCAATCCTCCGCTCACGAGGGTATTGGCGTAACCCTTCCATCTCAGAGCGTCTGCTACGACATTCGCCTTGCATCGATGATAGTGCAACTTCATATCATAATCCTTTATGAGCTCCAACCATCTCCTTTGCCTGAGATTCAACTCCTTCTGTGTGAAAATGTACTTCAAACTCTTATGATCCGTGTACACATCACAATGGTTTCCAATAAGAAAATGTCTCCAGGTTTTGAGTGCATGCACTACGGATGCTAACTCCAAATCATGCGTGTCATAATTCAATTCATGCGGTCGAAGCTGTCGTGAGGCATACGAAACCACTCTTCCCTCTTGCATGAGTACACTTCCAAGTCCTAAGTGAGACGCGTCGCAATACACTTGGAAATCCTTACGTATATCTGGCAGAATCAACACTGGGTCTGTAGTCAAACATTTCTTCAACTCCTGAAAACTTGCCTCACATTCATCTGTCCATTTAAACTTGGTGTCCTTCTTCAACAGCTCTGTCATGGGCTTTGCAGTCTTAGAGAAATTCTCAATGAATCTCCGATAATATCCCGCGAGTCCTAGAAAACTGCGGATCTCTCCAACTGAGGTGGGTGCCAACCACTCAGTGACCGACTGAACCTTCGTAGGGTCTACTGCTATACCTTCTCCTGATATAACATGTCCAAGGAATCCAACTTCCTTCAACCAAAACTCACATTTTATGAACTTGGTGTATAACTGATGTTCCCTGAGCTTCTTGAGAACTAAGCGAAAATGCTCTTTATGCCCCTCTTCATTCTTCGAGTACACCAAAATGTCATCAATGAACACCACAAAAAATTTATCCAAGGACTCCATGAACACCTTGTTCATCATACTCATGAAATAGGTAGGGGCGTTAGTCAATCCGAATGACATAACCGTACACTCATACAGCCCGTACCTGGTGGTGAAAGCTGTCTTAGGTATATCCTGTTCTCGAATCTTCAGCTGGTGGTATCCTGATCGAAGATCGATATTGGAAAATACTTTACCTCCTTGCAGCTGGTCAAACAAATCATTGATCATCGGCAGTGGGTACTTGTTCTTGATCGTCACTTCATTCAATGCATGATAATCAACAACCATTCTCAGAGACTTATCCTTCTTCTCAACTAAGAGCACTGGGGCTCCCCATGGTGACAAACTTCGTCGAATGTAACCTTTCTCCAATAACTCCTTAATCTGTTTCTTAATCTCCTCCCGATCATTTGTGGGCATCCGGTATGGTCTCTTTGATATTGGTCTAGTGCCTGGCAATAACTCTATCAAAAACTCAATGTATCGATCCGGGGGCATGCCTGGTAGTTCCTCTGGAAATACATTTGGGTAATCCTTTACTACAGGAACTTCGTCCTGAACAACTCTCGTGAGGGAATTTACGTGAGTACTCTTAGGAGTATGCCTGGATACATACTTAATCCTTTTCCCCTCCAGTGTGGTGAGTAGAATTGACCTACAGGCGCAATCAATGTTTCCTCCATACTTAGATAGCCAATCCATACCGAGTATCACACCCAATCCTTGTGATTCCAAAATTATCAAGTCTTGAGGGAAAAACATGCCTACCTATGGTCAATGGCATCTTAAAACATCCACTGCTTGCCATATACTCTGCTCCGGGTGAGCTTACTAACATAGGTGTCTTAAGAACTTTGGCAGGCAACTTATACTTATCCACAAATCCCCTTGATATGTATGAATGCGATGCACCAGTATCAAAAAGAACTATTGCAGTAAATGACTTAACCAAAAACTTACTGATAACTGCATCTGGCTGCTCCTCAACCTCCTCCATGTTAACGTGGTTCACTTGTCCCTTGTTGAAAGGGTTGGCTTCTTTCTAGAGATTCCATTTCCATTTTCATTCTTGAGTTCAGGGCACTCATTGGCATAGTGCCCAGTCTTCCCACACTTGAAACAAGTAACGTGGCTTTGGTCCTTCTTGGCGGGTGTGCTTGGGTTAGAGTAGTTCTGACTGCTTGCTCCACTCCCATTTCCATTCCTAGAGCCATTGTGTTTATGCAGAATTCCTCCATTGTGGTTATGGCCTCCATGGTTATGGGTAAATCCTCTCGGGTTTGGGGTAAAACGGGGTTTCTGCTGAGCTCCTGAATTGTACCTCCCTTGTCCATACTTCCTCTTGAGGCTCTCAATCTGCTGCTGCTCCCTTCAATCATAAGAGCTTTATCTACCAACTCCTGGTAGTTCTTGAATGTTGCCACCATCAACTGCATACTCATCTCATCATTCAACCCTTCCATAATCTTCTCCTGTTTCGCGGCATCGGTGGCCACGTCATCCGGGGCATAACGAGCTAGCTTGCTAAACTCCTCCACATACTGCCCTACAGTACTGTTGCCCTGGCGTAAGTTGCGGAACTCACGCTTCTTCATACTCATAGCTCCAGTAGAGACCTGAGCAGTGCGGAATGCTTGCTAAAACTGCTCCCAAGTAACATTGGCTATGGGGAAAGTGAATGTGTAATTCTCCCACCATGCGGCTGCGGGTCCATCCAATTGGTGTGCGGCAAAACGCACCTTCTCAGCATCTGTGCAACCGGCAGTGGTTAACTCCCTTCCAATCCTGTGTAGCCAGTCATCCGCAACTATGGGCTCGGTGCTACTGAAAAACACCGGTGGTTGTAACCTTAGAAAACGGGCTAAGTTGTCAACTGGAGGTGGTGGCAGTGGGTTTTTGTTATTATTGTTATTGTTGTTGTTGTTGTTGCCCTGATTCTGAACTAGCAACTGCATCAGTGTATTCTGCTGCTGGATCAATTGAGTGAGCTCCGGTGGAAAGGCAAATCCGGGGTCACGCCTCAGAGGCATCTGATGGGTTTAGAGGGGAGAGATTATAATAGAATGAGGTCTAATGAGAAAGCACTACCCATATGCACATGAGACAAACACAATCAATATCACTCCAAAACAATATCAAGCAAGGGCATACAATCGATCTAACTATCGTTACAGTGCTCGGACTACTAATATATACATGAGGGAATACTACTAATAATATGGTGGTCTACTAGAAATTTTGATCAGTAGAAGACTCCATGATATCCGCTCCAGCTTCATCTTCATAATCATCATCACTGGGGTCGGAGTCGGTGTCGTCGATGATGATGTAGTCCTTGGGGTGGTCATCATCTCCTCCTGGCGCAGGGTCTCCCATGAATACTCCTAGCTTCCTTGTCAGGTCATCATTCTTCTCCACTAGTATGGTGATTTCCTCCTCATATCTGTCGCGTGTAGACTTGAGTTCCTCTTCCAGCTCCATGTTCCTAGTCATCAACTTCTTCAGGTCTATCATGCTTGCGCACATCTGGTTCTCCTGGCGACGAAGGTGATGATTTAACTCCTGGATGAAGGCTGAAATGGACCTGTCCTTCCTGGTGCTGATCATCTCCCGTTGCTCATCTCGGCGCCCACATATCTGGTAGATAGTGTCCTTAAGCTCCTTGTGATAAACTTCGCCGATGCGTCCCATGGCGATCTAGGCTGCCATGCTCTTTCATAGACCCTAGGTTGGTGCATCAAAAGAAAACTCTATGGGCTCAGTTACTCACATGAATGTCCTTCCTGGAACTTGAACTCGAATCATACAACGTTCCTCTTCTGGTAGTGTGGCGGTGTAGGTCCCGGTGAAGCTTGGTATTCCAATGTTCAGGTACCTAGTGACTTCCTTCAAGTGTCGTCCAAAAGGCGTGTCTTCATCTGGCCGTGTAAACTTATTCCTCGTGTCCGCCATCCTATGGAGTAGAAAATGGGGAGGAGTCAAAAATGAGTAGAGAAGAGTGACCTATGGCTCATCTTAGTGGTCGTGTCCTACATTTAGCGTGTGCTCTGATACCATCTTGTAGCGACCCGACCCGAATGGATCAAGTCACTTTGCATAAGTGTCATCCCTGGATCGGTAATGCTGACACACACAGTACTTGAAGGATTTATAATAGAGTAGCAATCACACACTTATTACATTGAATGTCTCAAAAGAGAACTTATTACAATAAATATGGCTTAAGGCCATCTAAGTAAGATAACAGCGGAAGGCTTGGAAGATAAAGTGAGTCCATCAACTCCAACGACATAGCTGAGTGCACGACAAATGACCTAGCGCACCTTACTCTTCGTCTGAAAAGTCTGCAACATGATATGTTGCAGCTCGAAATGGGTCAGCACATGGAATATGCTGGCAAGATAACACAGTAGAGCAATGAACAAGTAAATGCTATCACTACATGCATATATGGCTGGTGGAGGCTCTATGGTTATAATGTTTTTGCGAAAAGCCAATTTTTTCCTACAACAAAGGAATATATTTTATTTAACTACAAAGTTGGTTGAAAAACATTGAGAATGGTAACCCCATCTCAATCCCAATTAAAAGTAATTAACATCCCAGCAAATTAATTTAGAGTGATGAGATCCACATGATAATCCAAGAACCAGATACTCAAGATGTCCATAACCGGGGACACGACTAACCATGATTAGTTTGTACACTCTGCAGAGGTTTGTGCACTTTTCCCCACAAGACTCGATCTCCTCCATTGTATTTCTCGCATTGCATGGTGTTTGAGAAATGGATGACCGAGACACAGTCTTTCCGAAGAGGTCCCCTTAACCGACAGATAGGCCGATACACCAACAATCCCCTACATCAGCTAGCCCATCATGGAAAGGTTTCCCACAACTTACTCAACTATGCTAGAGCCCATAATAGCTTGTGGCTACACACGGAAGTTTCCAGCATGAATAATCTTATGATCCCTTTGAGCCTGGGTGGCGAACCAAAAAGGACATCACTGGTATATCCCCAGGTGCCCGCAACCAATCCACCCAGATGTATGTTTAAGTAGCCACCTTAAGTAAACCATTAATTAATAATATCACATCTGTCATGGATACTCTCAAATCCAATCCACGTCTACGAGCATAGCATGGCAATAAGTAGCATAACGCAGAAGTAACTCCCAGGGTTTGATAATAAAAGGGGTAATAGGTTCTACCTCATCATCTACTTCCCAAACCAACAAGTTAAGAGATCCTACTCATGCAATGTTTGAGGGGTTGAAGCTAATGCATAAAAACTGGGTAAAAGGGATATGATCAAAGTGTTACTTGCCTTGCTGATGATCCGCAAAACCTAGTGACTCGTAGTAGCACGCTGCGCACTCCAGGAATTCTATTACAAACAAACAATAACATACATAAGCACTCAAGCAAAGATTCACAGGTAAAAATCGAATAAGAAGATTGAATCTGAAAAGTCAACTAAAGAGATTCGATCCGGGAAAAGAATCAATCGAATTGGAGCTACGGAACGGAAACTACGGTCAAAAGAACTTCAAAAACGAATCTGTTTGAAACCAAATTTTAAAATTATTAAAACCTTGTTCAAGTTGATTAAGCAGAAAGAGGGTTTTGAGACGAAGATTTTGGTGTTGGTTTCACTAGATTTGGACAAGCGGTTAAGAAACGGCGAGCGTTTGAAGATTTGGGGCTAATCTGCGATAAAAATAATCACGGATAGGTCCCTCGCCGAAAATAAAATAAAAAGAAAAGACTAACGAACGAACGTTCGCTGTCTGAACCTAACCGACGAACAAACGAACGTACGGATGAACATCCGCTAAATAATTAAACTGACGAAAACCCGACCTAATAAAAAAATCGGGGAAACTAAAAAAAACTTGATCTAAATTTAGATCTAGGGTTTACCTAAAAAACCAAAAAAAAACCACGTCAACTCCGGCGGCGGTGGCGCGGGTGGGGCGGCGACCAGGGTTTTGCGGCGTGGGTGGGCTATGGGGCAGGGGGCCGGCTTATAAAGCCTGGGCGGCGGGGAGTTCGGGTCGGCCATGGCCCATTAGGTTGGCTGACTCTTAAAAAAACAGATTTCGCTGGAAAAAATCCTAGAAAATAAAATAAAATCTAAAAATACCAAAACAAAATTTCACCTTCTAAATATAATATTTAGTTATATTTAGAAGAAAGTGAACATTTTCTTGGCCTAAAAATACAATTTGAAAAATGCATTTTTTAATTCAAATAAAATAGCGATAAAATCCAAATAAAATAATTTGTTTGATTTTAATAATTTTCCTCCAATATTTCATTTATTTTGGAGAAGTCCTATTATCTCCTCTCATATATTTTTAATATGAAATATTTTCGGAGAGAAAAATAATTGAAGCCAAAATGATCCCCGTTTCAATATTTGAGAAATTCGAACATGAAAATCGTGAAATCCCCAACTCTCTCCGTGGGTCCTTCAGTTGCTTAGGATTTTTAGGATCGCAAAACAAAATGCAATAAAATATGATATGCAATTATGATGTCCTATGTATAACATTCCAAATTGAAAAATTGGTATGTTACAGGTAGCATTCCACATCAAAAATTCTATTTTTATCATTTACCTACTCGAGGACGAGCAGGAATTAAGCTTGGGGATGCTTGATACGTCTCCAACGTATCTAGAATTTTTTATTGTTCCATGCTATTATATTATCTGTTTTGGATGTTTAATGAGCTTTAATATACCTTTTTATATTATTTTTGAGACTAACCTACTAACCAAAAGCCCAGTGCAAATTGTTGTTTTTTTGCCTATTTCAGTGTTTCGCAGAAAAGGAATATCAAACGGAATCCAAACGGAATGAAACCTTCGGGAGAGTTATTTTTGGAACAAACATGATCCATGAGACTTTGAGTGGACGTCAAGAAAGAATCGAGGAGGCGACGAGGCAGGAGGGCGCGCCCCAGAGGGGTGGGCGCACCCCCACCCTCGTGGGCCCCTCGCAGCTCCACCGACCTACTTCTTCCTCCTATATATACCCATATACCCTGAAAACATCCAGGGGCACCACGAAACCCTATTTCCACCGCCACAACCTTCTGTACCTGTGATATCCCATCTTGGGGCCTTTTCCGGTGCTCCACCGGAGGAGGAATCGATCACGGAGGGCTTCTACATCAACACCTTAGCCTCTCCGATGATGTGTGAGTAGTTTACCACAGACCTCCGGGTCCATAGTTATTAGCTCGATGGCTTCTTCTCTTTCTTTGGATCTCAATACAAAGTTCTCCTCGATTCTCTTGGAGATCTATTCGATGTAATCTTTTTTGCGGTGTGTTTGTCGAGATCCGATGAATTGTGGGTTTATGATCAAGATTATCTATGAACAATATTTGATTCTTCTCTGAATTATTTTATGCATGATTTAATATCTTTGCAAGTCTCTTCGAATTATCTGTTTGGTTTGGCCTACTAGATTGATCATTCTTGCAATGCGAGAAGTGCTTAGCTTTGGGTTCAATCTTGCGGTGTCCTTTCCCAGTGACAGCAGGGGCAGCAAGGCACGTATTGTATTGTTGCCATCGAGGATAAAAAGGTGGTGTTTATATCATATTGCTTGAGTTTATCCCTCTACATCATGTCATCTTGCCTAATGCGTTACTCTGTTCTTATGAACTTAATACTCTAGATGCATGCTGGATAGCGGTCGATGTGCGGAGTAATAGTAGTAGATGTAGAATCGTTTCAGTCTACTTGTCGCGGACGTGATGCCTATATACATGATCATGCCTATATATTCTCGTAACTATGCGCTTTTCTATCAATTGCTTGACAGTAATTTGTTCACCCACCATAGAATTTGCTATCTTGAGAGAAGCCACTAGTGAAACCTATGGCCCCCGGGTCTATCTTCCATCATATTATTTTCATATCTACTTGTTATTTTTATCGTAGTTTATTTTGTAATCTTTATTTTCCAATCTATACAACAAAAATACCAAGAATATTTATCTTATTATCTCTATCAAATCTCACTTTCTTAAGTGAGCGTGAAGGGATTGACAACCCCTTTATCGCGTTGGTTGCGAGGTTCTTGTTTGTTTCTGCAGGTACTAGGCGACTTGCGTGCTACCTCCTACTGGATTGATACCTTGGTTCTCAAAACTGAGGGAAATACTTACGCTACTTTGCTGCATCACCCTTTCCTCTTTAAGGGAAAACCAACGCATGCTTAAGAGGTAGCAGCCGCTACGTTCAACAGAGCAGATCAAGGAGGCGGTAGTGCCGCCGAAGCGGTACTACCGCTCCCATCAGCGGTACTTCCGCTTGGTGTTGAACAATAGCCGAAACCAGTGGTAGAAGAGAAAGGCAGGGCGGTAGTGCCACCATGGGTGGTATTACCACTAACTACTACCGCTATACTTCCGCTGGAGGGACCGAGCTATCGAGAGGGAAAATAATAAGCGGTACTCCGTGCGGTACTGGGACAGCGGTAGTTCCGTCGGAGCTGTACTACCGCGCCGCTAGAGGGGTACTTCCGCTTAGCTGTAGTAAGCCCAGTAAACATGTGGTAGTACAGTGGTAGTCAGAGCCGCAGTACTGCCGGAGTGGTACTACCGCACTAAACTACCTCCCATTTACAGAACCTAAACAACAAGCGGAAGTGAGGACCGCACTGAACTACCGCTGGAGCGGTACTATCGCTTAGCTGCTCTGAAAAGCCCAAGCGCAAGGGAAGGTCAAGCTCAAATACAACGAAGGACGGAGGGTGCAAAGGGACTATGTACGTGTTGATCTCCACCCAACCTTTCCGAAGCAGACCCACTCTTAATAGTGCGGTGTTCCTACAACTCAAATCCACCAAAAATTAAACGAAGGAAAAAACACCGTCTTCGCAATAGATCAGAGGGGCACGAATCGTCTTGTGCCATATGATAGATTATCTAAAATTCTCAATGCACATGATTAGTTCGCAAAAGCATTGTCATCAATCACCAAAACAACTAAGGGAGAAATATGCCCTAACAATCTCCCTCTTTTTGGTGGATTGATGACAACACATGATTTGCACAAATATAGAGCAAGAAAGTATGCAATCCCACAATCTACAAAATATAGACGGGCTCCCCCTAGATGTGTGCACTAATTGAGCATGCATTTGAAATGCAAAGCACACATACTAGGATCAATACCCCCCCCTACATTTTATAGACTGACAACACTTGCATCAAAAAAATGAGATGGATATACAAGGATGCAAGTAAGTAGCATGTGAGCGTAAAGATAGGGCATAGCATAAATAACATCTCAGAAGCTAATAAGGTACTAGACATAAAGATAAATATAGGGTAGCATATGTCTCACACCATATGATAGGTGCTTTGGGTCCCACACAAATGAAAGAAAATTGAAGCAAAAGAAAGAGAGTTCACGAGAAATGAAATCAACGACAAAGACACAATCGTGACTCGGCAAATCCCTAAGCTCTCTCCCCCTTTGGCATCGAGACACCAAAAGGGGCAAAGAGCACTAAACTAGCGTAAGGTGATGGAGATGCTCTAGAACATTAGTACTCATCGTGCTCATCTGAGTCCTCGTGCTCCTCAAACTCCTCTACTGCTGCATCCTGATGCTCCACCGCTGAGTCGGACCACTTGCAATAATGCTGCGAGATCCACGTCTCCTCATCAGCGACCCTCTCCTCAGAGCCACTAGTAATCTCCTGACCTAGGTGCCTCATCATGGTCATGTGACGCGTGCGAGCTGCCTTCTCGGCCACGTGAGCCCTATACTGACCCTTGGCTTCCATGCAGAAGAGCTTCTTCATCTTCGTCTTGAGCTTAGATGCCCAAGATGGTACCTTCTCAAGAGAAGGGACAAACTCATAATCCGGCTCAACTTCATCATCAAAGTTAGTGGGGGTAATATCCTCACCGATACCAGCTGTTGCAGTCCCGCAGTTCTCCTTCCGGCGCAAGTTCAGAACCCCATGAGATACGATATGCTCAGTAGGAAGCGCGTCCCCTAGAAACTCAGCAGCCCATGTCGTCTCAATCAACTTATACAGATAAGGGGCATAGATGGGCACCTTCGGTCAAGCACAATAGAATGAAGCTCATGCCACATGATGTGGGAGATATACAAAGTAGATGTCCCACCCTTACCCTTGATGCAAAGCAAGAGAAGATCCACCAAATAGGAGTGTACCTGATCCAGGTTCCCAATGCAAGGGAAAAGAGTGTTGCGAAAGATACGATGCATGATGTCCATGAACGGGATGAGCTCCGTGCGAGTGCCCCCCTTGGCAGTGGTCACAGTCCTGGAGTAACGATAAGCTTTGACTTTTGTATAGGAGGTGTATCCTTGTGAGGCTGGCGACCAACTAGGTTGTCTTCCCCCTCATCAGCAATGCCAGACAATCCATGAAGTCCTTCCAATCAACCTTGAATCTCCTTTCACCAGTCATTCATGACATGGAACTCTCTTCATTGGCATGAAAGTGAATAGTGGCATAGAATCGAGCCACAATCTCTGCATCATAGTCCTTGTTGAATGTGATGATATGAATAAGTCCCCACTAGTGACAAAGATAAAGAGCTTCTCCAAAGTAAGATGGGTCCTTCTCCATGTGAGTGATGTCGATAGACTTGACGACAACATACAAGTTCTTCTTGGCCTTTAGAATGTCCACATAGATAAGAGATTGCTCCTTGGTTTAGAAGGGACAACCAACAGGAGCCTCGTCCTGAGACGACAATAAGGATTGCGAATACGGAATGCACTAAACTCCTTTGTAGACATCTCATCAGGAGGGGTCTACTTCTCCTTCTCCTTTGGCTTACTGGTGGTCTTCTTCACATGTTGTCTTGGAGGAGCATTGGAGTTGGCTAGGGTACCATCTGCAGTACGGTAGCGCTTGGAACCACCAGGACACTCTCGGTTCTTGCCATCAGCATGATGAGCGGAGCAACCATCACCTAGAACCCACAAATATAGAGCGAGGGAAAAGCAGGTGTGAAGTCATTGCATAAGCCAAGAGATACAAAAAGAGAATAGAAGTAAGTGCAAAAATTCTGAAAAACTAGGTCACATCGGTAGTGCTGTGCCCAGCAGCGGTAGTACCGCCGAAGGGTAAGCGGTAGTACCGCTAGACACGAGTGGTAGTACCGCCACAAGCAGTAATACCGTCCACGTCCTAGCGTTAGTACCGCCCACCCGACGGGATTACATCCACGACGTGGATCCGGTAGTACCGGTGATGTAAAATTGCAAAATTTTGGCAAAGACGACTATACTCCTAACTAGCAGTTATCCTGCATCCTACTCATGCCTAGATTTAGACAAAAATCTATGAATACCGCATGCATTGCCCTAGAACCAAGATTAAAAAATAGAACTATAGGAGAGAAAAATGAGGGCAATACCGGTATCCATGGCAAGAGGAGAAGGTGGGGATCGATCCCACCGGTCAGAAACGAAGAAGACGACACAAAATCGGAGGGCTGGAGCCGGCCTCTAGAGCAATTCTTGGCCGCTTGAGAGAGAGAGCATGAGAGGAGTGGAAGTGAATGGGTATGGGGGAGTTAGAACTCCCCGTGCCCAACACTGAACCCACTCGCGGGTCCCCTAAGTAGTAGTTCCGCTGGAGTCAGCAGTGGTACCTTCACTACCAGTGGTGGTACCGCCCCAGTGCTTTGACAGGAGGTCGACACATACTGCACTCAGCGGTAGTACCATAGGCCGGCGCGGTAGTACCGCATGTACGGTAGTATCATGCCCGCCAGCAATAGTACCGCTTGCTGCCAAAAAAACTGTTAGGATCAAAGTTTGGGAGAATGGGCTTATGAAATTTTAAGAGGTTTGAGAGAAGAAGGGCTTGGGTCGGAGACAAGGAAACACCACAAATAGAAAGGAATACTCCCAGGTCAAAAAGCAATTAAATCAGGAGCACACGTGGAGTAAACCAACACCCAACAAGCCTAATACATGAAATCACAACTCAAACAAAACGGAGCCAAGCCTCTCAACAAGAGGGCGGTGACAGAAGTCACCTATGTTTGAGCCAATTGGTATGGCACCACGAAGATTTTAACCTTGGGCCCATGACCAAAACTCATCTTTGAATCACAAGTACCATCAAGAATGGCTAATGTGAAAGACTTGATCAATTTATGCATAATGGGGGGAGGGAGAGTTCATTGAGAGAACAACACCCCCTATGCCCATGCCTACATCTAGAACAAGATAAAATGATGATTGTGGTGGGGTGTGCCTTGATTCAAACCACATTGCCTGAATCGATGATACTTAGCTCATGCCTTAACTCGCAAAATCTTGCTTCATCCAAAGGCTTTGTGAAAATATCTGCTAGTTGCTCTTGAGTGTTGACGTAGATAATCTCAATATCCCCACGCTTGATATGATCCCGAATGAAATGATGACGAATCTCAATGTGCTTCGTCTTGCTATGTAGCACTGGGTTGCGGGAGATCTTGATTGCACTTTCATTGTCACATAGAAGAGGCACTTTTTCACAAGTGCCATCGTAATCCTTTAAGGTTTGCCTCATCCATAGCAATTGTGCACAACAACTTGCGGCAGCTACATACTCAGCCTCGATGGATGAGAGAGACACACAATTTTGCTTCTTTGAAGACCAACTCACCAAAGAGCGCCCAAGGAATTGGCACCCTCCAAAAGTTGACTTCCTATCCATAACATCTCCCGCCCAATCCGAGCCCAAATAGCCCATGAGATCAAAGCTTGCTCCTTTGGGGTACCATAGGCCAAAGTTGGGGTATGAGCCAAATATCAAAAGATTCATTTGACCACCACATAATGACTTTCCTTAGGTGCGGCTTGGAACCTTGCACACATTCCCACACTCAACATAATATCCGGTCTAGATGCACAAAGATAAATCAAGGATCCAACATGGAGCGATATACCTTTTGATCCACTACTTTACCATTGGGATCAATGTCGAGCTTGCATTTGGTGGGAATAGGAAGCTTGACCGGCTTGACATCATCTAGCTTGAATCTCTTGAGCATGTCTTGGGTATATTTGGCTTGGTTGATGAAAGTTCCTTCTTTTCTTTGCTTGACTTCGAACCCAAGAAAGAACTTCAACTCTCCCATCATAGACATCTCGAACTTCTCGGTCATTAGTGCGGCAAACTCATAATTGAAAGATTTGTTAGGAGAACCGAAATAATATCATCAACATATAATTGGTATTTGAACAAATCCCCTTTGACCCTCTTACTAAAAAGAGTGGGATCAATTTTCCCAATTTCAAACCCACGATCTCGCAACAACTCGGTAAGGTGCTCATACCATGCATGTGGGGTTTGTTTAAGGCCATAGAGTGCCTTATTGAGTTTGTATACATGATTGGGGAGCTTGGGATCCTCAAATCTCGAGGGTTGTTTGACATACACCAACTCATTCAAGGGGCCATTAAGAAATGTACTCTTCACATCCATTTGTTGCAATTTAAACTCATGATGAGATGCATATGTAAGCAACATGCGAATAGATTCAAGACGAGCAACGAGGGCAAAGGTTTCACCGCAGTCGATACCCTCGACTTGGGAGTAGCCTTGTGCCACCAATCTTGCCTTATTTCGAACAACCACACTGTTTGCATCTTGCTTGTTCTTGAAGATCCATTTGGTTCCAATGACATTGTGGTCCTCCATTGGCCTTAGTACTAATTCCCAAACTTTGTTGCGCTCGAGGTTGTTGAGTTCATCATGCATGGCCTCAAGCCAATCCATGTCATCGAGCGCGTCATGTACCTTTTGGGGTTCAACACACAAAACAAACACGTGATGCTCACAAAAGTTTGATAATTGTTTACGAGTAGGTATCCCTTTCCGCAAGCTTCCAAGCACATTCTCCATGACATGTTGTTGACGCTTGAGCTTGGAAGCCACCTTGGCAGCACAACGCTCCAGAAGAGCTCGCGCTTGATCTTGAGCTTGCTTGGAGTCATGAACTTTATCTTGGGCATCATTTGGTGCAACACCATCTTCATGAGATAGATCTTGCCCTTCGTATTGTTCATTAGGTTGAGGGCCTTCACTTTGTTCTTTGAAAGTGTGTGGGTCTAGCGTCGGTGATGGCTCCACTTGAGTAGAGTATTGTCCTTCTCCTTCGGCCACAAGGGGTTCCTTAGAGGGGAGTATTTGACCAATCCCCATTCTTCTTATGGCTTGAGGAGGAATTTCATCACCTACATCACAAAGACCACTTTGCTCCACTTGGGAGCCATTATTTTCATCAAACTCCATGTTACATGTCTCCTCAATGAGTCCACTAGACTTGTTGAGAACACGGTAAGCATGAGAGTTTGTAGCATAACCAAAAAATAGGCCCTCTTGAACTCTATGTTCAAATTTAGAAAAACAGACACCTTTCTTGAGATTGAAACACTTACACCCGAAAGTACTTAAGGTTGGGCTTATTACTGGTAAGTATCTCATATGGACTCTTGTTCAAGCCTTTGTGGAGATAGAGTCGATTGGATGCATGACATGCAGTGTTGATGGCTTCGTCCCAAAAGTTGTACTAAGATTTGAATTCCGCCATCATGGTCCTTGCCGCATCCATCAATACTTGGTTCTTCCTCACCGCAACACCATTCTGTTGAGGGGTAGAGTGCGACATATTAGTGCTTGATCCCCTCATCACTAAGAAACTCATCCAAGGTGTAGTTCTTGAACTCGGTGCCATTGTCACTTCTAATCATTAATATATTTGCATCATGTTGTCATTGAGCTTCATTTGCAAAGTCGATGACGGTTTGTTGGGTCTCACTCTTCCTCTTGAAGAAGTTGTTGGGGAACGTAGTATTTCAAAAAAAATTCCTAGGATCACGCAAGATCTATCTAGGAGCAGCATAGCAACGAGCGGGGAGAGTGAGTCCACGTACCCTTGTAGACCGAAAGCGGAAGAGTTTAGTAACGCGGTTGATGTAGTCGAACATCTTCGCGATCCAACCGATCCAAGTACCGAACACACGGCACCTCGGCGATCTGCACACGTTCAATTGTCTGACGTCCCTCGAAGTCTTGATCCAGTTGAGGCAGAGGGAGAGTTTCGCCAGCACGACGCCGTGGTGATGGTGATGATGATGTTACCAGTGCAGGGCTTCGCCTAAGCACTACGACGATATGACCGAGGTGTTAACTGTGAAGGGGGGCGCCGCACATGGCTAGGAACAATTGATGTGTGTTCTAGGGGTGCCCTCCCCACATATATAAAGGAGGGAGAGGGAGGGAGGCAGCCTAGGGCACGCCCAAGTAGGAGGAATCCTACTTGGGCCCCTAGTCCAATTCGCCCCCCTTACCATATTTGGACAAGGGGGGAAGGAAGGAGGGGGGAGGGGAAGGAAGTAGGAGTCCTACTTCATACTTTCCTTTTCCTCCTCTCCTTTTCCTTTCTCCCCATGTGGCTGGCCCTATAGGGGGTGCACCAGCCCCTTGTGGGCAGGTGTGTTCCCTTACTTGGCCCATTAAGCCCATATCTTTGCCGAGGTTTGCCTGGAACCCCTTCCGGTGACCCGGTATCACCCGAAACACTTTCGGTGTCCGAATATAGCCTTCCAATATATGAATATTTACCTCCCAACCATTTTGAGACTCCCCGTCATGTCCGTGATCTCATCCGGGACTCCGAACAAACTTCAGTACATCAAATCACATAACGCATAATACAAATGTCATCGAACGTTAAGCGTGCGGACCCTACAGGTCTGAGAACTATGTAGACATGACCGAGACACATCTCCGGTCAATAACCAATAGCGGAACCTGGATGCTCATATTGGTTCCTACGTATTCTACGAAGATCTTTATCAGTCAAACCGCATAACAACATACGTTGTTCCCTTTGTCATCGGTATGTTACTTGCCCGAGATTCGATCGTCGGTATCATCATACCTAGTTCAATCTCGTTACCAGCAAGTCTCTTTACTTGTTCTGTAATGCATCATCCCGCAACTAACTCATTAGTCACATTGCTTGCAAGGCTTATGATGATGAGCATTACCGAGAGGGCCCAGAGATACCTCTCCGATACACGGAGTGACAAATCCTAATCTCGATCTATGCCAACTCAACAAACACAATCAGAGACACCTGTAGAGAATCTTTATAATCACCCAGTTACGTTGTGATGTTTGATAGCACATAAGGTGTTCCTCCTGTATTCGGGAGTTGCATAATCTCATAGTCAGAGGAACATGTATAAGTCATGATGAAAGCAATAGCAATAAAACTAAACGATCTATGATAAGCTAACGGATGGGTCATGTCCATCACATCAGTCTCTAATGATGTGATCCCGTTCATCAAATGACAACACATGTCCATGGTAAGGAAACTTAACCATCTTTGATTAACGAGCTAGTCAAGTAGAGGCATACTAGGGACACTTTGTTTGTCTACGTATTCACACATGTACTAAGTTTCCAGTTAATATGATTCTAGCATGAATAATAAACATTTATCATGATATAAGGAAATATAAATAACAACTTTATTATTGCCTCTAGGGCATATTTCCTTCAGTCTCCCACTTGCACTAGAGTCAATAATCTAGTTCACACCGCCATGTGATTTAACACCAATAGTTCACATCGTCATGTGATTTAACACTCTATTGTTCAGATCGCTATGTGACCAATACCCAAAGTGTTTACTAGAGTCAACAATATAGTTCATATCGCCATGTGATTAACACCCAAAGAGTACTAAGGTGTGATCATGTTTTTCTTGTGAGAGAAGTTTAGTCAATGGGTCTGCCACATTCAGATCCGTATGTATTTTGCAAATTTCTATGTCTACAATGCTCTGCACAGAGCTACTCTAGCTAATTGCTCGCACTTTCAATATGTATATAGATCGAGACTTAGAGTCATCCAGATCGGTGTCAAAGCTTGCATCGACGTAACTCTTTACGATGAACTCTTTGTCACCTCCATAACCGAGAAACATTTGCCTATTCCACTAAGGATAATTTTGACCGCTGTCCAGTGATCCACTCCTGGATCACTATTGTACCCTCTTGCCAAACTCATGGTGAGGTACATAATAGGTCTGGTACACAGCATAGCATACTTTATAGAACCTATGACTGAGGCATAGGGAATGACTTTTCATTCTCTTTCTATTTTCTGCCGTGGTTAGATTTTGAGTCTTTACTCAACTTCATACCTTGCAACACAGGCAAGAACTCCTTCTTTGACTGTTCCATTTTGAACTACTTCAAAAACTTGTCAAGGTAAGTACTCATTGGAAAAATTTATCAAGCGTCTTGATTTATCTCTATAGATCTTGATGCTCAATATGTAAGCAGCTTCACCGAGGTCTTTCTTTGAAAAACTCCTTTCAAATACTCCTTTATGCTTTCTAGAAAATTCTATATTATTTCCGATCAACAATATGTCATTCACATATACTTATCAGAAAGGCTATAGTGCTCCCACTCACTTTCTTGTAAATACATGCTTCACCGCAAGTCTGTATAAAACTATATGCTTTGATTAACTTATCAAAGCATAAATTCTAACTCCGAGATGCTTGCACCAGTCCATAGATGGATCGCTAGAGCTTGCACATTTGGTTAGCACCTTTAGGATTGACAAAACCTTCTGGTTGAATCATATACAATTCTTATTTAAGATATCCATTAAGGAATGCAGTTTTGATATCCATTTGCCAAATTTCATAAAATGTGGCAATTGCTAACATGATTCAGACAGACTTTAAGCATCGATACGAGTGAGAAAATCTCATCGTAGTCAACATCTTGAACTTGTAAAAACCCGTTTCGACAAGTCGATCTTTGTAGATAGTAACACTACTATCAACGTCCGTCTTCCTCTTGAAGATCCATTTATTCTCAATGGCTCTCCGATCATCATTCAAGTCAATCAAAGTCCATACTTTGTTCTCATACATGGATCCCAACTCAGATTTCATGGCCTCAAGCCATTTCGCAGAATCTGGGCTCATCATCGCTTCCTCATAGTTCGTAGGTTCGTCATGGTCTAGTAACATGGCTTCCAGAATAGGATTACCGTACCACTCTGGTGCGTAACGTACTCTGGTTGACCTATGAAGTTTGGTAGTAACTTGATCTGAAGTTTAATGATCATCATCATTAACTTCCTCACTAATTGGTGTAGGCATCACTGGAACTGATTTCTGTGATGAACCATTTTCCAATTCGGGAGAAGGTACAACTACCTCATCAAGTTCTACTTTCCTCCCACTCACTTCTTTCGAGAGAAACTCCTCTAGAAAGGATCCATGCTTAGCAATAGATAACTTGCCTTCGGATATGTGATAGAAGGTGTACCCAACAGTTTCCTTTGGGTACCCTATGAAGACGCATTTCTCCGATTGGGGTTCGAGCTTATCAGGTTGGAACTTTTTCACATAAGCATCGCAATGCCAAACTTTAAGAAACGGCAACTTATGTTTCTTGCCAAACCACAATTCATATGGTGTCATCTCAACGGATTTAGATGGTGCCCTATTTAACATGAATGCAGCTGTCTCTAATGCATAACCCCAAAACGATAGTAGTAATTTTGTAAGAGACATCATAGATCGCACCATATCTAATAAAGTACGGTTATGACGTTCGGACACACCATTATGCTGTGGTGTTCCAGGTGGCCTGAGTTTGTGAAACTATTCCACATTGTTTTAATTGAAGGCCAAACTCATAACTCAAATATTCGCCTCTGTGATCAGATCATAGAAACTTTATTTCCTTGTTACGATGATTCTCTACTTCACTCTGAAATTCTTTGAACTTTTCAAATGTTTCAGACTTGTTTTTCATCAAGTAGATATACCCATATCTGCTCAAATCATCTGTGAAGGTTAGAAAATAATGATACCGCTGCGAGCCTTAACACTCATCAGACCGCATACATCGGTATGTATTATTTACGATAAGTTAGTGGCTCGCTCCATTGTTCCAGAGAACGGAGTTTTAGTCATCTTGCTCATGAGGCATGGTTCGCAAGCATCAAGTGATTCACAATCAAGTGATTCCAAAAACCCATCAGCATGGAGTTTCTTCATGCGCTTTACACCAATATGACCTAAACGGTAGTGCCACAAATATGTTGCACTATCATTATCAACTTTGCATCTTTTGGCATCATATTATGAATATGTGTATCACTACGATCGAGATTCAATAAACCATTTTTTGAGTGTATGACCATAGAAGGTTTTATTCATGTAAATAGAACAACAATTATTCTTTGACTTAAATGAATAACCGTGTTGCAATAAACATGATCCAATCATAATCATGCTCAACGCAAACACCAAATAACATTTATTTTAGGTTCAACACTAATCCCGAAGGTAAAGGAGTGTGCAATGGTGATCTTATCATCCTTGGAATCATTTCCAACACACATCATCACGTCGCCCTTAACTAGTCTCTGTTTATTTTGCAACTCTTGTTTCGAGTTACTACTCTTAGCAACTGAACCAGTATCAAATACCGAGGGGTTGCTATAAACACTAGTAAAATACACATCAACAACATGTATATCAAATATACCTTTGTTCACTTTGCCATCCTTCTTATCCACCAAGTATTTAGGGTAGTTCCGCTTCCAGTGACCATTCCCTTTGTAGTAGAAGAACTCAGTTTCAGGCTTAGGTCTAGCTTTGGGTGTCGTCACGGGAGTGGAAACTTGCTTGCCATTATTTCTTGAAGTTCCCTTTCTTTTCCTTTGCCCCTTTTCTTGAAACTAGTGGTCTTGTTAACCATCAACACTTGATGCTCTATCTTGATTTCTACCTTCGCTGATTTTATCATCGTGAAGAGCTCGGGAATCATTTTCGTCATCCCTTTCATATTATAGTTCATCACGAAGTTCCAGTAACTTGGTAATACTGACTAGAGAACTCTATCAATCACTATCTTATCTGGAAGATTAACTCCCACTTGATTCAAGTGATTGTAGTACTCAGACATTCTAAGCACATGCTCACTGGTTAGCTATTCTCCTCCATCTTGTAGGCAAAGTACTTGTTAGAGGTCTCATACCTCTCGACTCAGGCATGAGTCTGAAATACTAATTTCGGCTCTTGGAACATCTTATATGCTCCGTGGCGTTCAAAACGTTTTTGAAGTCCTGGTTCTAAGCCGTAAAGCATGGCGCACTAAACTATCAAGTAGTCATCATACCAAGCTTGCCAAACGTTCATAACGTCTGCATCTGCTCTTGCAATAGGTCCGTCACATAGCGGTGCATCAAGGACATAATTCTTCTATGCAGCAATGAGTATAATCGATAGATCACGGACCCAGTCCGCATCATTGCTACTATCATCTTTCAACTCATTTTTCTCTAGGAACATATGAAAATAAACGGGGAGCTACATCGCAAGCTATTGATCTACAACATAGATATCCAAATACTATCAGGACTAAGTTCATGATAAACTAAAGTTCAATTAATCATATTACTTAAGAATTCCCACTTAGATAGACATCCCTCTAGTCATCTAAGTGATCACGTGATCCAAATCAACTAAACCATGTCCGATCATCACGTGAGATGGAGTAGCTTTCAATGGTGAACATCACTATGTTGACCATATCTACTATATGATTCACGCTCGACCTTTCGGTCTCAGTGTTCTGAGGCCATATCTGCATATGCTAGGCTCGTCAAGTTTAATCCGAATATTCTGCGTGTGCAAAACTAGCTTGCGCCCGTTGTATGTGAACGTAGAGCTTATCACACCCGATCATCACATGGTGTCTCGGCACGACGAACTGTAGCAACGGTGCATACTCAGGGAGAACACTTATACCTTGAAATTTAGTGAGAGATCATCTTATAATGCTACCGCCTTACTAAGAAAAATAAGATGCATAAAAGATAAACATCGCATGCAATCAAAATATGTGACATGATATGGCCATCATCATCTTGTGCCTTTGATCTCCATCTCCAAAGTACTGTCATGATCTCCGTTGTCACCAGCATGACACCATGATCTCCATCATATTGATCTTTATCAACATGTCGTCACATGGTCATCTCGCCAACTATTGCTTTTGCAACTATTGCTATCGCATAGCGATAAAGTAAAGCAATTATATGGCGCTTGCATCTTATGCAATAAAGAGACAACCATAAGGCTCCTGCCAGTTGTCGATACTTTAATAAAACATGATCATATCATACAACAATTTATATCTCATCATGTCTTGACCATATCACATCACAACATGCCCTGCAAAAACAAGTTAGACGCCCTCTACTTTGTTGTTGCAAGTTTTACGTGGCTGCTACGGGCTTCTAGCAAGAACCGTTCTTACCTACGCATCAAAACCACAACGATTTTTTGTCAAGTGTGCTATTTTAACCTTAAACAAGGACCGGGCGTAGTCAAACTCGATTCAACTAAAGTTGGAGAAACAAACACCCGCCAGCCACCTGTGTGCAAAGCACGTCGGTAGAACCAGTCTCATGAACGTGGTCATGTAATGTCGGTCCGGGCCGCTTCATCCGACAATACCGCCAAATCAAAGTAAGACGTTGTTGGTAAGCAGTATGACTATTATCACCCACAACTCTTTGTGTTCTACTCGTGCATATAACATCTACGTATAGACCTGGCTCGGATGCCACTGTTGGGGAACGTAGTATTTCAAAAACAATTCCTATGATCACGCAAGATCTATCTAGGAGAAGCATAGCAACGATCAGGGAGAGTGAGTCCACGTACCCTCGTAGATGGAAAGCGGAAGCGTTTAGTAACGCGGTTGATGTAGTCGAACATCTTCGCGATCCAACCGATCCATGTACCGAACGCACGGCACCTCCGCGATCTGCACACGTTCAGCTCGGTGACGTCCCTCGAACTCTTGATCCAGTTGAGGCCGAGGGGGAGTTTCGTCAGCACGACAGCGTGGTGACGGTGATTATGATGTTACCGGCGCAGGGCTTCGGCTAAGCACTACGACGATATGACCGAGGTGTTAACTGTGTGTGTGTGTGGGGGGGGGCGCCGCACATGGCTAGGAACAATTGATGTGTGTTCTAGGGGTGCCCTCCCCACGTATATAAAGGAGGGAGAGGGAGGGAGGCAGCCTAGGGTGCGCCCAAGTAGGAGGAATCCTACTTGGGCCCCTAGCCCAATTCGCCCCCCTTACCATATTTGGACAAGGGGAAAGGAAGGAGGGGGGAGGGGAAGGAAGTAGGAGTCCTACTTCATACTTTCCTTTTCCTCCTCTCCTTTTCCTTTCTCCCCACGTGGATGTCCCTATAGGGGGTGCACCAGCCCCTTGTGGGCTGGTGTGTTCCCTTACTTGGCCCATTAAGCCCATATCTTCGCCGGGGTTTGCCCGGAACCCTTTCGGTGACCCGGTATCACCCGGAACACTTCCGGTGTCCTAATATAGCCTTCCAATATATGAATCTTTACCTCTCAACCATTTCGAGACTCCTCGTCATGTCCATGATCTCATCCGGGACTCCAAACAAACTTTGGTACATCAAATCACATAACTCATAATACAAATCGTCATCGAACGTTAAGCGTGCGGACCCTACGGGTTCGAGAACTATGTAGACATGACCAAGACACATCTCTGGTCAATAACCAATAGCGGAACCTGGATGCTCATATTGGCTCCTACATATTCTACGAAGATCTTTATCGGTCAAATCGCATAACAACATACGTTGTTTCCTTTGTCATCGGTATGTTACTTGCCCGAGATTCGATCGTCGGTATCATCATACCTAGTTCAATATCGTTATCGGCAAGTCTATTTACTTGTTCCGTAATGCATCATCCCGCAACTAACTCATTAGTCACATTGCTCGCAAGGCTCATAGTGATGAGCATTACCGAGAGGGCCCAGAGATACCTCTCCGATACACGGAGTGACAAATCCTAATCTTGATCTATGCCAACTCAACAAACACCATTGGAGACACCTGTAGAGCATCTTTATAATCACCCAGTTACGTTGTGACATTTGATAGCACACAAGGTGTTCCTCCGGTATTCAGGAGTTGCATAATCTCATAGTCAGAGGAACATGTATAAGTCATGATGAAAGCAATAGCAATAAAACTAAACGATCATTTATGCTAAGCTAACGGATGGGTCATGTCCATCACATCATTCTCTAATGATGTGATCCCATTCATCAAATGACAACACATGTCTATGGTTAGGAAACTTAACCATCTTTGATTAACGAGCTAGTCAAGTAGAGGCATACTAGGGACACTCTGTTTGTCTATGTATTCACACATGTACTAAGTTTCTGGTTAATACAATTCTAGCATGAATAATAAACATTTATCATGATATAAGGAAATATAAATAACAACTTTATTATTGCCTCTAGGGCATATTTCCTTCAGAAGTATACCCATGTGTATCTTGAGTAATCATCCACAATCACCAAGCAATATTTTCTTCCCCGAAGACAATCAAAGGATGGAGGACCAAAGAGATCCATGTGAAGGTGCTCCAAGGGCCTCTTCGGGTAGATGATAGTCGTGGGTCAGTGGGCCGTCTCATGTAGCTTTCCCTCAATACAAGCACTGCAAGCATGATCTTTGGCAAAACTCACATTTGTTAGTCTATGAACGTGATCCCCTTTGACAAGGTTTTGCAAAGATCTCATATTGACATGTGCTAGTTGGTGATGCCAAAGTCATCACACATCAACTTTAGCCATTAGGCTCGTCGCAGTCTTAGTGGGTCGCTCCGAAAAGTTAACCACATAGAGACCGTTCTTGACATGCCCAACAAAGGCTACCTTAAGAGTCTTGCTCCATAAAAGGGCCACGGTATCAAGATCAAAGAATGTCGCAAAGCCCACAAGTGCAAGTTGATGTAACATCCCAAATTTTCAATTTGGAATGTTATATATTAGATCATCATTGCATATCATATTTTATTGCATTTTGGTTGATCCTAGAAATTCTACGCAACTCAAGGACCCTCGGAGAGAATTGGGGATTTCGTTATTTTCATATTTGAGTTTTCTCAAATTTTGAAAATAGGATCATTTGATTTTATTTATTTTATCTCCAATTATTTCTATGACAAAAATATGAGAGAGGGAATAAAATGACTTTCCCAAAATAAAGGAATATTGAGGATTTAATAATAAAATCAAATAAGATTTTATTTTGGTTTTATTTGCTATTTTATTTGAATTTAGAAAAATGCGCGTTTTTAAAAATTGCATTTAGGCCCCAAATAAATGTTCATCTTGTGCGGCTTGATTTTAGAAGCCGGGGAAAATTTATTTCGGGAATTTTGGAGTCCGTTTAGTATTTATTTTGTTTATTTTTCTGCGCGTAATTATTTAAAAAAACGAACCGACTTCGGGCCGGGATCGGCCGGGACTCCTCCGGCCGGGCCCTTTATATAGCGCCTCCCCGAGCCTTAGCAGCCCACCCGAGCCACGCCGCGCCCCAAACCCTAGCCCGCGCCCAGCCGTCGTTGCCGCCGCGCGCCGCCGCCACCGGAGCCACCGCCGCCGCTGCCGGACCCGCCCGCCGAGGTTGACTGCCGCCGCCGGCTTTTTTTGAAAACCGTTGGTTTTCATCGGTTTTCGTTTGGTTTTTTTAATTTCCGTTTTTTATTAGATCAGTTTTTTTTGGTTTAGGTTAATTAGCGAGCGTTCGCTCGTTCGTTCTAACGAACGCGTTCATCATTTAGATCCAGATAACGAACGTTCGTTCGTTAATCTGTTCGTCATTTTTCTTTTTCTCAGATTAGTCCGCGATTATTTCTGATCGCGATTTTCGATCTAGTATAACTTTTCGCTCGTTTATTGGAATCAGGCGATTCAAGCGCCTGGAGTTTCGTCTCGAAACCCTCTTTCCGTTTAACCAACTCAAACAAGTTTTTGCCTCTCTAAATTTTACTTAGATTCAGATTAGTAAACGAAGCTTGTTTCTTTCGCCGTTTGATTTTCGTTGCTTCGTTCGATTTGATTCTTTTTGCCAACCGGAGTTCTTAAGTTGAACTTTCTGGTTAGATCTCTTATTTGAGGTTTACCTGTGCATTAGATGAGTACTTATTGTATGCTTATTTGTTTGCGATAGAGTACTCGGAGTGCGCCGCTTGCTACTTTGAATCTCTAGGTTTTGCGGATCATCAGCAAGGCAAGTGACACTTTGATCATACCTCCTACTACCCAGTTTTTATTGCATGAGATCAATCCTCAAACAATGCATGATTAGGATCTAAACAAATTGTGGGTTTTGGGAAGTAGATAAGGTAGTTGTTGGAGATATACCCTAGAGGCAATCATGTGATGATGATATTTCCATATGTATTCATGAGTCCTTTGTATTGTCCTGGAACATCATCAATGATATGTGTCAATAAGTATGTGACTTGTTTGTGGAACTATGTATTGTATGATGATTGTTTTAATGGTCCCTAGTTGATAAGGTTATGCGAACACATATCCTTGACTAGTATACGACTTGGTTGATGACTATGTTTCACAAGTCATGTGCATGGAGATGCTAAGCCGATAGTATGGGCTCGGGAATGGAGATCACCGAGCCGGACAGACCCACTTTGAGACGCAGCGAGATATAGTCATCTGTTAGTCTCAAGTGCAATGTCTATGCCATGTCCTACACCTGAGGTCCTCGCATGTTCTCGGGATGAGGATCGACTCACTTAGGGTCTATCAAACGCTACTCCGTAACTGGGTAGTTATAAAGGTAGCTTTCGGGTGAGTTGTGAGACATGCTGTGAGACATGGTTGACCAAGATGGAATTTGCCCCTCCTATTTGGAGAGATATTCTCTGGGCCCTCTCGAGTGATCATATTCGGAAAGCATGGCCATGTGACTTGGGTTAAGTGTTAACCCAGTTCGGGAATCTATATCATGGTTTCGAGAAGAGAGGTCGAGCTAACTCAAGGGTGACAAATACTCGCCTTGAGCTCGACAACAAATATCGTGAGGCAAAAGGAATGTTGCATATGCCACATTGTCGAGGTTCGTCAAACGACTTTACGCCCACATGGGAGTTGGCACGTTCTGCTAGGAGCCGCTACCAACTATCGACTCCGGTCGTGTCCATGTGTACGTGAACCTATAGGGTCGCACACTTAAGGGGCTACATGCATCACCAACTCTGCTTCCGCTGCGGTGACTGCGCGTCTAGTGGTAAACCCGATCCCGTGATCTATTTCTAGCAGCATGATTTTGGGTGCGTGGTAGAAAATTTTATTTGGCGCTATTGTAGCGTACCGCGTGTTCCAACAGTGGTATCAGAGCCTCCGCTGTGTGGTAATAGATTCGATGATATGCATATGAGATATGTAGGTCGGTTCAGGTGCAGGTCGATGAGATCGGTCGCGCATGTCAGTATTGAAGGTTGGTTTCGTGATCTTGTTTCCATGATCGTGATGCAAAGGTCGTTACATGACTTACCCCTACCGGTCGGTTGTCCGCCATCGGGGTAGACAGTGGAACGTAAATCCGGTTGTAGCACGCGAATATCAATGAGATTGATCGCATCGGAACATAGATCAACACCTTGGAAATGTGATTTCCGCGGTGCTGAAATCTGTTGGAGTGGTCTCGATAAAACGGCTGTATCTTTTGCATACGAACTCCGATTTTGCTCCACGACCTGTCAAACTGAAGCTAACAAAAAGTTGGATCAGCGACGAAATCCTGGTCCGCTTGGAAGATAGAGTTTCAGGAGGTTTTATCTTCGGCGGTAGAACGTCTAACTCGGTTTTGCAGGGAATGACTGTGATTTGGTATAGCCCATGTATGTTGCTTGTATATTATTGTTTCATGACCTGCGTGTCATGAGTGCGGCAATCAGCAGGAGCCATATGGTTGTCCCATTATTGTATTAATGACATGCGTGTCAACATGAGAAGCCATGTAATGTAATTTACTTTCAGTAGCTATTTGTTTTAATAGCATAGTATCTTATGTAACACTTGGCGGTTGACACCATGGTGTGGAGATGGAGATCACCACGAGGACAACCATGCATGGGCAGACCGCGCACGTGGAGATGGAGATCACCACGCACTGTGAAAAGGGGCTATACCATATCACACATACATAAACTGCCTGTGAAAGTTTATCCCTTTTATGCACCCTTCCTTTTGCATGGTAGATGTTTTAAGTAGGGTGATCCCTCAAAGAATGTCAAGTACAAATGCCTCCCCAATTGCTGCACCTTCACATGCCAAGTATATTTAGTGGCGGGCCTATGAAATTAGGGTGCCACTAGATCTCCTTGAAGTGATGGGTTTGTGTTGGACACTTACACGCGGAGCATTGGTTGACTTGTCGTGGCTATCAAAATAGTTTTGGGCCACAAGACATAGGTGTTGGCGAGGCATGAGATGTCCCCAACAACAAGAGTCGTATGGAGATACGATTAACAAGAGTTGCTTACCGAGTGATCTTGTCCTCTAGCGGTGATGCAAAAGCTCACTAGTTGACATGTTGATCTTGGATCTTGAATCACTAAGTATCAACCAATGGATGTTGATTTTAGCATTGTTGAGGAAATCGTTAACTGGTAGCTACTCGGTCGGCTGGTGAGTAGGGGATTAATAGGCTAATCGGCAAGTTAATCGCCATTTAATCAATTAATCGGATGATTTATCGGGTAATCGGCTACTCAGGGACCCTGTGAGTAGGGATTAATCGGCAAGCTAACTGGTTAATCAGATGAATTCTTGAACAGGGGATTTTAGTGGGAGTAATGATCTTATTAAAATGTTTAATATGAATTACTCTTCATGAATACATGTCTTAGTGTTTTGCATATTTCTGTTGTAGATCAATGGCACCACCTGCTCAAGTTACCCCTTTTGCATTGAAATCAATTCTGGAAAAAGATAAATTGAATGGAACAAACATTACCACCTGGTATAGAAACCTAAGAATTGTTCTTAGGCATGAGAAAAAGGAACAAGTGTAACACCCCAGATGTAACTTTCCCAATTGTACTCCAACTCTTGCCGTTTCCGGCGTTAAGTTATATTTGTTTCCTCGGGTTTGGGTCTTTGTCTCTGTGTGTTGTTGTCGTTGTCATGCATCTCATATCATGTCATCATGTGCATTGCATTTGCATACGTGTTCGTCTCATGCATTCGAGCATTTTCCCCGTTGTCCGTTTTGCATTCCGGCGCTTCGTTCTCCTCCGGTGGCCATTTCTAGTTTTCTTTCGTGTGTGGGGATTAAACATTTCCGGATTGGACCGAGACTTGCCAAGCGGCCTTGGTTTACTACCGGTAGACCGCCTGTCAAGTTTCGTACCATTTGGACTTCGTTTGATACTCCAACGATTAACCGAGGGACCGAAAAGGCCTCATGTGAGTTGCAGCCCAACACCCCTCCAATTTGGCCCAAAACCCACCAAACTCTGCTCCATGTCCTAGAGCGTTCGATCACGATCGCGTGGCCGAAAACCGCACCTCATTTGGACTCTCCTAGCTCCCTCTATGCCTATATATACACCCCTCCGTTTTCGGATCTTCTTCCTCCCCGAAACCCTAAAAACTGCAGCTCCGCGCGCCGGACATTGTCCGTCCGGGCCGGACACACCGCCGCCGCCACTCCCACGCCGCCACGTGGCGCGCAGCCGCCACCTCCCGCCGAAGCCCGCGCGGCCCAGGCCAGGCCCCCGCGGCCCGAAGGCCAGCCGCCGCCGCCTGCCCTCCCTGGCCCGCGCCCGCCGCCTCCACGCCGCGGTGCCGCCGCCGCCTCCATGCGCCGCCGCCTCCACGCCGCGCGCCGCCGCCTCCACGCGCCGCCGCCTTCGCCCGCCGCCACCGCGCCGGCCGGAGCCGCCCCGGCCTCGCCTCCCCTCTTCCCCGGCCGGCGAACCCACTCCGGCGAGCTCCAGCCCGCCGGCGAGCTCCAGCCCGCCGGCGAGCCCGGATCCACCTCGGGAGGCGTGCCCCGATCCAGATCCGCGGTTGCTACAGTAAACCCTAATTCGGGGTAGTTTTTTTTTCTTCGCCAAGTCCCGGATATTTTTAGTCCAAGTTGCTCTGTTCGAGGCCCCGTAACTTTGCATCCGTAGCTCCGATTTGGACATATAGCATATCAAAATGTTCATCTCAGAGAGTACATCATTTCATTCCATTACATCATTTTCATTTGAGCTCATCTTGATGTCCGAAATGCTGTTAGAAGAGGGCTACTTGAGTTAATTGTCAGATCTGTAACTTCATTTAGCACTTTTGTCATTTTTGCCATGATTATTGTGTACATGATATGGCCGTGAGTTTTTCATATATTTTGTTAAGGGTTTTGTCATCTTTCCAGAGGTGCAACCCATGTATTTTTAGGATGTGTGTGGTGACTTGTGCAAGCTTGCCAAGTGGTGCACCGGTAAATCTGTTTTCAGGGACTTAGTAATTTCACTAAGTCCTGGGATTGTTTAGTTCATGATGCCATATGTTTGTGTTGTTTCCTAGTGATCCGTGCCTCTTTTGAGGATGATCAGTAAGGAAGTTTTGTTAATATTGTAGTGATCTATCCATCCATGTCTTTGTTTTCAATTATGGAGCACCCTAGCTTGAGTCAATCGAGCTCTACTTTTGCTTCGTTGCGAATCTGGGCAGATCGTCAACTTGTTTGCGATTTTGCCGATGTTATTGTAGTTGATCCGTGCATGCTATGCTATTGTTCTTGCCATGTCTAGCTTGTATTTTGTGCCTTATTTAGGGATGTATGCTTGTATTGCCATGACTTGCACCGTGGTGAGTGCATCGAGCTCGTAAACATGCCTTCGTGAGTTATGTTTCAGCATGTCCCAGTTTTCACCAAGTCTGAAAACTGATTATGTTTTTGCTATGTTCGTGTGCGTGTTAGTATATTTTGTGATCCCTTTTGGCTCAAGGTCACTAAGGGACTTTTGTTAAGATTATTGAGTAGTTCCATGCCATGTCTTTCTTTATCATGTTCAGGTCCTGTAGCATGTTGTTTTGTTGCTCCGAAGAGGGCTATATGATCTGAAATTCCAGACAAGTGTTAATTTCACTAAGTCTGAGATCTGTTTGTCATTTGCGTTTTTGCCATGCTTGTTTGAACCTGTTAATGGAGGATTTGGCCATAGCTCAGTGCTAGACTTTTGTTAAGAATCTTGTGTGCATCCCTGCCATGTATTTTGTTGTCATGTTTGGGTGCTGTAGCATGTTCATCTCATTGCATTTGGATGCCTACTTGCTGTAAATCGCAGACCGGTGTCGTTTTTGAATCGCTTGCCATTTCGAAACCGTAACTCCGATTCCGGCGTTCTTTATATAATTTTCAAGCGATTTCATCTCATCTTTCCAGTGGAACACTTGGAATTCCAAGTTGAGGCCAGGTTCATGCATTTCCTGTCGTACCTTGCATTTTGCATCCCGCATCGCATCCCGCATAGCATATCATCTTTGCATCGTGTTGTTTGAGTTTGCACGTGGTTGATTGTATCCTTGTTGCTTGTTTGTCTTTTTTGGGTAGAGCCGGGAGACGAGTTCGCTAACGAGGAGCCCGTTGAGTTTGCTTTTGAGGATCCAGTCAACTCTGACAACTGTGCAGGCAAGATGATCTTACCCTCGAAATCACTACTATCTTTGCTATGCTAGTTTGCTCGCTCTTTTGCTGTGCCATTGCTACGATGCCTACCACTTGCTTGCAAGCCTCCCAAATTGCCATGTCAAACCTCTAACCCACCATTGTCCTAGCAAACCGTTGATTGGCTATGTTACCGCTTTGCTCAGCCCCTCTTATAGCGTTGCTAGTTGCAGGTGAAGATTGGAGGTCGTTCCTTGTTGGAACATCTTTTATTTACTTGTTGGGATATCATTATATTGCCATGTTATCTTAATGCATCTATATACTTGGTAAAGGGTGGAAGGCTCGGCCTCTCGCCTAGTGTTTTGTTCCACTCTTGCCGCCGTAGTTTCCGTCATATTGGTGTTATGTTCCCGGATTTTGCGTTCCTTACGCGGTTGGGTTATAATGGGAACCCCTTGATAGTTCGCCTTGATTAAAGCTTTTCCAGCAATGCCCAACATTGGTCTTACCATTTGCCACCTAGCCTTTTCTTTCCCTTGGGTTCTGTAGACTCAAGGGTCATCTTATTTTAACCCCCCCGGGGCCAGTGCTCCTCTGAGTGTTGGTCCAAACTAGAGCCCCTTGCAGCGCCACCTCGGGAAAACTCGAGGGCTGGTTTTAGTTGTACGGATTGCTTATCTGAGTGTGCCCTGAGAAAGAGATATGTGCAGCTCCTATCGGGATTTGTCGGCACATTCGGGCGGTGTTGCTGGTCTTGTTTTAACCTGTCGAAGTGTCTTGAGTTACCGAGATACCGAGTCTGATCGGAACGTCTTGGGAGGAGGTCTATTCCTTCATTGACCGTGAGAGCTTGTCATGGGCTAAGTTGGGACCCCCTGCAGGGATTGAACTTTCGAAAGCCATGCCCGCGGTTATGGGCAGATGGGAATTTGTTAATGTCCGGTTGTAGATAACTTGAACCTTAATTAAATTAAAATGAATCAACTGAGTGTGTTACCGTGATGGCCTCTTCTCGGCGGAGTCCGGGAAGTGGACACGGTGTTGGAGTAATGTTTGCGCAGGTTGCTCTCGCTCTCTAGTTTCTCGCTCGCGCTTTGCCTCCTCTTCTCGCTCTCCTTTGCGAATAAGTTAGCCACCATACTTGCTAGTCGCTTGCTGCAGCTCCACTTATTTTACCTTGTATACCTATAAGCTTAAATAGTCTTGATCGCGAGGGTGCGAGATTGCTGAGTCCCTGTGGCTCACAGATTACTATTACACCAGATGCAGGGCCTGATGATTCTGCTCCAGGAGACGCGTATGAGCTCAAGTGGGAGTTCGATGAAGACTCTCAATGTACTATGTTTCCTTTCTCGATGATCAGTAGTGGTGCCCAGTTGGGGTGATTGGGACCAGTGTCGCATGTTGGGTTCTCTTTTATTTTGGCGCCGTAGTCAGGCCATGAGTGTTTGGATGATGTAATGTTATTTATGTACTTGATTGACTGGCGAGTGTAAGCCAACTATGTTATCTCCCCTTTATTTTCATATTACATGGGATGTTTGGAAGATTGCCTAACTTGCGACATATGCCTTCAATGCGATTATGCCTCTAAGTCGTGCCTCGACACGTGGGAGATATAGTCGCATCGAGGGTGTGGTGTGACAAGTTGGTAATCAGAGCCTTCCCCGACCGTAGGAGCCCCATTGCTTGATCGTTTTTAGCGGCCGAGTTGTGTCTAGAAAAATGTTTTGAGTCTTTTAGGAATTATATATCGGAGAGTTTAGGAATTCTTTTTACTTCCCAGTCTCCTCATCGCTCTGGTAAGGCATCCTAACGTAGAGTTTTGACTCTTCTCTTCTCAAATTTCACTAATTTTTTTTAGGATCACGCGGGTATCTTGGAATCGTTCCGATGGTTTTATGATGAGAACATTGTCTTGGTTCCTCCTGTCAGGGGTTTAGTGGAAGTGTCCCGGGGAGTTGAGCTCTGAGGTGTTGTCATTATAATTGTATCGTTGCAGTTCTGGAATACCTGAGTTTAGTACGCCGACATCGAAAATCTCTTTTATGCAGTTCGTTGGTGAGATAACCTCAACGCCACCCAGTACTGGGGCGGGAGTTCGGGAGTATCGCCATAACTTGTATAACGGATGCTTTTCGAAGGTTGAGGTAGATGGTTTCCGAAGTTTTCTTGGTTATGTGTTGAAGGATGGATACAGCTGGATGTAGGATTTGCTAGTTTGGGTGAGATATTATGCTTCCCCTGTATCCCCAACACCTGATTGCATAACCGGAAAAGTTCGGGAGTTTCATAGGTGGGAATTCTAGTAGCTCTAGTTTTTATTCCACGGATATTGGTTTGAGATTGGGATTTCTTACCGATTATTCGTTCTTGATCCGTACCTTGTTGATTTATTTCTCTACCTTAATTCTGCGTGGCTTCTCAACTTATGGATATGTGACCATTTCAAGAGGAATGCATTCGTTCATTTTGTTCGGATGTGAAGACTATATGTTGCAATTTTCATTCCATTGGATTCAGCTTCAATATTTTATCTATCAATGTGCTAATGGTGGTCACCCTCTTCAGGATGGCTCCTCCAACGCGCACGACTCCGAATCCTGATCCGCCACCACCTCCACCTCCTCCAGAGGCATGGCAAGCTGTGATGGCCGCAACCAATGCAAACACACAGTTGACCATGCAAATTCTCCAAGAGCGCAATCAAGGCAGTCAAGGGAATCAAGGCAGCAATCAGAGTCACTTTGCTACACTCAACCAGTTCCTTGCTAACGGGCCAAAGACTTTCAGCAATTGTGTTGAGGCAACCGATGCTGACGATTGTCTTGTGGATCTGTGTAAGCATTTCGAGTGCAGTAACGTCAGGCCTGAGGACTTTGTCAAGTTCGCTTCCTTCCAACTCAAAGATCAAGCTGCAGAATGGTTCCAACAGTACAAGGATTCCAGAGGTGGACGTGTTATCACTTGGGATGATTTCCTTCGAGATTTCCGACCTCATCATATTCCGCAGAGCATGGTTGAAAGCAAGCGTGAGGAATTCGCAATCTGAAGCAAGGCTCTTTGTCTGTCTATGACTACAACAAGTTGTTTCAGAAGCTTGCCCGCTTTGCCAAGCAGGACGTCCCTGATGAGAAGAGCATGATATATCAGTTCAGGGGTGGTCTCAGAGAAGAAATTCAGCTCGCTCTTGTCCTCTTTGAGCCCTTGAGGTATGATGAGTTCTACAACATGGCACTGAAGCAAGAGGCTGCTCAGTTGAGGTGTGATTCTTCCAAGAAGCGAGTCAGAGATGTTACTCCTTCTTCCTCTACTCAAGTGGCCAAGCGGCAGAAGTATTGGCTTCCTCCTCCTCCGTTCCGTCAGCCGTATCAGCAGAAGAGCAAAGGTGGCGGTGGTTCTTCCCACCCACCCAACCCTGGCTTTCAGAACAAGACTTCGTCTCAAGCTCCAAGATCGAGTGCTCCGTATCACCGTCCGCTTTCAGAGGTCACGTGCAACAAGTGCCAACAGAAGGGTCACTATGCCAACAAGTGTTTCAACCAGAGGCGTCTTCCTCCTCCTCCTCCTGTCAGATCGGCAAGTACAGTTGTGGTCAAGCATAATCCCAAGCATGCCAAGGTCAATTTGATGAATGCAGCTCAGGCAGAGGACTCGTCAGATGTGATCATGGGTAACCTTCCTGTTAATGATATTCCTGCAAAAGTTCTTTTTGACATGGGTGCATCGCATTGTTTCATTTCGAGACCTTTTGCATATAAGCATGATTTTGTTACTCAAGTGTTGCCGAAGCCGTTGGCTATTGTCTCTCCGGCCTGTCAAATGACATCTCGAGTATGCGTTCCGGATGTTACTATCACTTTGGGTGACTATAAGTTCTTGTCCTCTCCAAATGTTCTTGGTGACTCGGATATTGATCTTATTCTCGGAATGGATTGGCTTTCTAAGAACGAGGCTCAGCTTGATTGTGCAGCCAGGCAGATTCAATTGACTCATTCGTCTGAGGATGTAATTGTCTTTGCCGCTCGGGATAATACCATCCGTCTGTTTTCTCTCAATGAGAAGGGTGAATTGGATGCCATCTCTCAAATTCCAGTCGTTTGCGAATATCAAGACGTCTTTCCAGAAGAGCTCCCAGGAATGCCTCCGCACCGGCCAGTTGAATTCGTTATTGATCTTGAGCCTGGCACGGAACCTGTGTGCAAACTTCCTTACAAGCTCGGACCTGAAGAGTTGAAGGAGCTGAAGAAGCAACTTGATATGCAAGAGAAAATGGGTCTAATCCGGCCTAGCTCTTCTCCGTGGGGTTGTGGTGTTCTTTTTGTGAAGAAGAAGGATGGAACGGACCGACTTTGTGTTGATTACCGTCCAGTGACCAAGAAGACCATCAAGAAAAAATACCCACTTCCCAACATCAATGAGCTGTTCGAACAACTCAAAGGTGCCCAAGTATTCTCCAAGCTTGATCTCCGTATGGGTTATCACCAGATTCGCATTCGTGAAGAAGATATTCCCAAGACAGCATTATAAACAAGCTTTGGTTCATATGAATACACTGTCATGTCTTTTGGCCTCGCCAACGCTCCTCCGACGTTCTCTCGCATGATGAACTTCATCTTCAACGCCTACACCAATGACTTCGTTTTGGTCTATCTCGACGACATTATGGTTTTCTCGAAGAACAAGGAAGATCATGCCAAACACTTGCGTTTGGTTCTTGATAAGCTCAGAGAACATCAGTTCTACGCCAAGTTCTCCAAGTGTGAATTCTGGCTCGATGAGGTTCTTTATCTTGGTCATATCATCTCTGCCAAGGGCATTGCCGTGAATCCTGAGAAGGTGTCTGCAATTGTGAATTGGGAACCTCCTCAAAACGTGAAGCAACTCCGCAGTTTTCTCGGTCTCGCAAGCTATTGCCGAAGATTCGTTGAAAACTTTTCTAAGATCGCGAAGCCTCTCTCAAATCTTCTCCAGAAGCACGTCAAGTACGTTTGGTCTCCGGAGTGTGATATTGCTTTCAACACTTTGAAAGAGAAATTGATCACTGCTCCAGTTCTGACTCCTCCTGATGAATCCAAGCCGTACGAGGTCTTTTGTGATGCCTCTCTCCAAGGTCTTGGCGCAGTATTGATGCAAGAGAAGAATGTTGTTGCTTATACATCTCGCCAGTTGAAGCCTAATGAGAAGAACTACCCCACTCATGATCTCGAGTTGGCGGCAGTTGTGCATGCTCTTTTGACTTGGAGACATCTTCTATTGGGAAGAAAAGTGGACATTTTCACTAATCACAAGAGTCTCAAGTACATCTTCACTCAGCCTAATCTCAACCTCAGACAAACTCGTTGGGTCGAAATGATTCAAGAGTATAATCCGAGTATTGAGTACACTCCAGGAAAGGCTAATGGGATTGCTGACGCTTTGAGCAGAAAGGCTTACTGCAACAGTCTGATTCTCAAGCCTTATCAACCCGAGCTTTGTGAAGCTTTCCGCAAACTTAATCTGCAAGTTGTTCCTCAAGTATTCCTCGCCAACCTTCAAGTCTCTCCTACCTTAGAAGACCAGATTCGCCAAGCCCAGCTTCTTGATGCTATGATGAAAAAGGTGAAGATTGGGATTGCCAAGAGTCAGTCCAAGTACAAGTGCTACCGCCTTGATGACAAGGACACTCTCTTCTTCGAGGATCGTATTGTTGTGCCCAAAGGTGACCTCCGTAAAGTGATCATGAACGAGGCGCACAATTCTCGCCTCTCCATCCACCCTAGGAGCACGAAGATGTATCAGGACCTTAAGCAAGCTTATTGGTGGACTCGAATGAAGCGCGAGATCGCTCAATTCGTGAATGAATGTGATGTCTGCAGAAGAGTGAAGGCAGAACACCAAAGGCCAGCTGGTCTCCTCCAACCTCTTGCCATTCAGAATGGAAGTTTGACCACATTGAAATGGACTTCGTGACTGGGTTTCCAAAGTCCAAGCGTGGCAATGATGCTATATTCGTTGTCATCGACAAACTCACCAAAGTGGCTCATTTTCTGCCTATCAAAGAGTCGATCACTGCAGCTCAATTGGCGGAACTCTATACCTCTTGTATTGTCTCTCTGCACGGTATTCCTCAAGTGATCTCTTCAGACCGTGGCAGCATCTTTACCTCGAAGTTTTGGGATTCTTTTCAGAAGGCCATGGGCACCAACATCCGCTTCAGCACAGCTTTCCATCCTCAAACAAGCGGTCAAGTCGAGCGTGTCAACCAGATTCTTGAAGATATGCTCAGGGCTTGTGTGATCTCCTTCGGCATGAAGTGGGAGGATTGTCTTCCTTATGCTGAATTCTCCTACAACAACAGTTTTCAAGCAAGTTCGGGCAAGGCCCCTTTTGAAATTCTGTATGGCAGGAAGTGCTGTACCCCTCTCAACTGGTCTGAAACCGGTGAACGTCAGCTTTTGGGTAATGACTTAATCACAGAAGCAGAAGAAATGTGCAAAGTCATTCGTGATAACCTCAAAGCAGCCCAATCCCGCCAGAAGAGCTACTATGATAGTAAGCACCGTGATTTGGTTTTCGAGATCGGAGATCATGTTTACCTCCGTGTCTCTCCTATGAAAGGTACTCATCGCTTCGGTATCAAAGGGAAGCTTGCCCCTAGATACATGGGACCTTTCAAGATTGTCAGCAAGAGAAGTGACCTCGCCTATCAACTCGAGCTTCCTTCAAACTTTGCAAATGTTCATGACGTGTTCCATGTCTCTCAGCTTCGAAAGTGCTTCAAGACTCCTGACCGCACCGTCAACTTCGAGGACATTGAGCTCCAAGAAGATCTCTCTTATCGTGAGCACCCAGTTGCTATTCTTGAAGAGACTGAACGCAAGACTCTCAATAAGTCAATCAAATTTCTCAAAGTCAAGTGGTCACACCATTCCGACCGTGAAGCTACCTGGGAACGCGAGGATCACCTCTGTTCTGAGTACTCGGCGTTCTTTCAGTCCTAGATCTCGGGACGAGATCCTTTCGTAGTGGTGGAGTGTTGTAACACCCCGGATGTAACTTTCCCAATTGTACTCCAACTCTTGCCGTTTCCGGCGTTAAGTTATATTTATTTCCTCGAGTTCGGGTCTTTGTCTCTGTGTGTTGTTGTCGTTGTCATGCATCTCATATCATGTCATCATGTGCATTGCATTTGCATACGTGTTCGTCTCATGCATTCGAGCATTTTCCCCGTTGTCCGTTTTGCATTCCGGCGCTTCGTTCTCCTCCGGTGGCCATTTCTAGCTTTCTTTCGTGTGTGGGGATTAAACATTTCCGGATTGGACCGAGACTTGACAAGCGGCCTTGGTTTACTACCGGTAGACCGTCTGTCAAGTTTCGTACCATTTGGACTTCGTTTGATACTCCAACGGTTAACCGAGGGACCGAAAAGGCCTCGTGTGAGTTGCAGCCCAACACCCCTCCAATTTTGCCCAAAATCCACCAAACTCTGCTCCATGTCCTAGAGCGTTCGATCACGATCGCGTGGCCGAAAACCGCACCTCATTTGGACTCTCCTAGCTCCCTCTATGCCTATATATACACCCCTCCGTTTTCGGATCTTCTTCCTCCCCGAAACCCTAAAAACTGCAGCTCCGCGCGCCGGACATTGTCCGTCCGGGCCGGACACACCGCCGCCGCCACTCCCACGCCGCCACGTGGCGCGCAGCCGCCACCTCCCGCCGAAGCCCGCGCGGCCCAGGCCAGGCCCCCGCGGCCCGAAGGCCAGCCGCCGCCGCCTGCCCTCCCTGGCCCGCGCCCGCCGCCTCCACGCCGCGGTGCCGCCGCCGCCTCCATGCGCCGCCGCCGCCACCACGCTGCGCCGCCGCCTCCACGCGCCGCCGCCTTCGCCCGCCGCCACCGCGCCGGCCGGAGCCGCCCCGGCCTCGCCTCCCCTCTTCCCCGGCCGGCGAACCCACTCCGGCGAGCTCCAGCCCGCCGGCGAGCCCGGATCCACCTCGGGAGGCGCGCCCCGATCCAGATCCACGGTTGCTACAGTAAACCCTAATTCGGGGTAGTTTTTTTTCTTCGCTAAGTCCCGGATATTTTTATTCCAAGTTGCTCTGTTCGAGGCCCCGTAACTTTGCATCCGTAGCTCCGTTTTGGACATATAGCATATCAAAATGTTCATCTCAGAGAGTACATCATTTCATTCCATTGCATCATTTTCATTTGAGCTCATATTGATGTCTGAAATGCTGTTAGGAGAGGGCTACTTGAGTTAATTGTCAGATCTGTTACTTCATTTAGCACTTTTGTCATTTTTGCCATGATTATTGTGTGCATGATATGGCCGTGAGTTCTTCATATGTTTTGTTAAGGATTTTGTCATCTTTCCAGAGGTGCAACCCATGTATTTTTAGGATGTGTGTGGTGACTTGTGAAAGCTTGCCAAGTGGTGCACCCGGTAAATCTGTTTTCAGGGACTTCGTAATTTCACTAAGTCCTGGGATTGTTTAGTTCATGATGCCATATGTTTGTGTTTTTTCCTAGTGATCCGTGCCTCTTTTGAGGATGATCAGTAAGGGAGTTTTGTTAATATTGTAGTGCTCTATCCATCCATGTCTTTGTTTGCGATTATGGAGCACCCTAGCTTGAGTCAATTGAGCTCTACTTTTGCTTCGTTGCGAATCTGGGCAGATCGTCAACTTGTTTGCGAATTTGCCGATGTTATTGTAGTTGATCCGTGCATGCTATCCTATTGTTCTTGCCATGTCTAGCTTGTATTTTGTGCCTTATTTAGGGATGTATGCTTGTATTGCCATGACTTGCACCGTGGTGAGTGCATCGAGCTCGTAAACATGCCTTCGTGAGTTATGTTTCAGCATGTCCCAGTTTTCACCAAGTTTGAAAACTGATTATGTTTTTGCTATGTTCGTGTGCTTGTTAGTATATTTTGTGATCCCTTTTGGCTCAAGGTCACTAAGGGACTTTTGTTAAGCTTGTTGAGTAGCTCCATGACATGTCTTTCTTTGTCATGTTCAGGTCATGTAGCATGTTGTTTTGTTGCTCCGAAGAGGGCTATATGATCTGAAATTCCAGACAAGTGTTAATTTCACCAAGTCTGAGATCTGTTTGTCATTTGCGTTTTTGCCATGCTTGTTTGAACCTGTTAATGGATGATTTGGCCATAGCTCAGTGCTAGACTTTTGTTAAGAATCTTGTGTGCATCCCTTCCATGTATTTTGTTGTCATGTTTGGGTGCTGTAGCATGTTCATCTCATTGCATTTAGATGCCTACTTGCTGTAAATCGCAGACCGGTGTCGTTTTTGAATCGCTTGCCATTTCGAAACCGTAACTCCGATTCCGGCGTTCTTTATATAATTTTCAAGCGATTTCATCTCATCTTTCCAGTGGAACACTTGGAATTCCAAGTTGAGGCCAGGTTCATGCATTTCCTGTCGTACCTTGCATTTTGCATCCCGCATCGCATCCCGCATAGCATATCATCTTTGCATCGTGTTGTTTGAGTTTGCACGTGGTTGATTGTATCCTTGTTGCTTGTTTGTCTTTTTTGGGTAGAGCCGGGAGACGAGTTCGCTAACGA